>NW_021941263.1:112500-137411 GCF_902148845.1 Salarias fasciatus
CATAGATCGGTTGACTCAGCACCTGGGTTGTTTGTCTGTTTACGTCATGACGTAAACACGTCGACAGACGTGCTGTAGCACGAGCCCACACCGCGTCAGTCTGCACTGAGAGCTGAAGCATATCACTTG
Source organism: Salarias fasciatus (assembly GCF_902148845.1). NCBI lineage: Eukaryota > Metazoa > Chordata > Actinopteri > Blenniiformes > Blenniidae > Salarias > Salarias fasciatus. The sequence continues at coordinate 112,630 of NW_021941263.1, forward strand.
GAGCACCGTACAGATCATCCTCGCAGCGAAGAAAATCAAAAGGTTTGTGCACATTACATATCTAATTCACATTGTCTGTGCTGTCTGTAAATTGATTAATTTATATAGATATTTAATTTATATAGATATTATATTAATATCTTTATACGGTTGAGGTTAGCAATTAGCAGGCTAATTTGCCAGCTAGTGAGTTTGATAGCTAGCCAGCTAATTCCCCAGGGAAAGATGCTGTATTTTCATAAGGGTGAAGCTGCTTTCACACCGCCAAATGCTTTCCGCGATTTTGTGTCAAAATACAATTGAGAACAAATGGGAACGCGTGTTCCAGCCGCGACGAGACATGATGCAACGCCACGCGGCTAACGCAGCTACAGTGTTCGGGCCGTCGGAGACTTTTTTTTCTCCTCTCCGTTGTCCGGGCGCTGCACAGTGTAGTGCAGCGTCGTAGTGCGGGCGGGGTGCCCGGACTGAAAAGGTCTGGCGGAAACCCTGGATTCTGATGGAAATCTGGCTTTATTCACTTGTTCCCGACATGGAAGCTAAAGTAACTAGCTAGTGGGCTTACTATGCTAGCGTTAGCATAGCTCCTCGGAGCCATACGTCATCATCAGCAGACTCCCCCAGGGGAGACTGAAGTCTATCTGGGGGCTTAAATCTGTCTCTTTAGATATTTTTTGTGAAAAATGTGCAGTGTCCCACGAAATATCTTGATTTCCTTATGCAAATTACCCCATGCTTATGATAAAGTAAGTGGTTCTATCTGACCTAACCCTGTCTCTGATAAATTTATAACGACTGAAAGGCAGATATGACAAGGAGTTCATAAACATTATATAATAACATTTTTAAAAAAGGTCATTTGTTTTATTTTACAGAAATTTCAGTTCGTTCTCAGTTTAACACTTTCTTTACTTATTTTTATTGGATTTTTTTTCAGTTTAACACACTCTTGCGACTCTTATTATTTTGGGATTCTAATTAAAATGATTCGGTTTATTCTTCACATACAAACAAGCTTGCTATTTTCACATTTCACATCACACTCTGCTGCTTGTCTGTATTGCTTTTGCTGATGTTTGTAGTTCACACAGCAGCTTCTTTTTATTTTTGCTTAAGTTTTTTTGTATTGTTTTCAGATCAATGGACAGTTTTGTCATCAACACCTTGACAGAGTGGCAGCTGATCGAATTTGTAAATAGATTTAAAGGTAAGAAATATATTTATTTCCCTATTAACAGCATGTCAAGTCTTCATTGCTATTGGGGATAATTTGGATAGTCATAAGAAACTAATGTTCTTATCTGAGAGCGGTAATTTGTGCTTTTTTTGTATATTTTATACCTGGATGTTTAGCAGTTGACAGCTTTTTGTAGAATTTCTCTTTTTTCAATACCTGTCATATACTGACTGTATCAAAGTGACTCCAATGAATGGATGGGGTCCATTTTGTAGGCTTTCAGTGCTTTCTTATAATTTTTAATAACATGGACACTAAAAAGACACTGGAGAATTATGCCATACTTCAGTGGATGGAATACAAATTCTGCAGTGATCTGATGAAATGTGACGAAAGAGGAGACTAAATATTGGGGTAATGGGGGCGGGACGAGATAATCTTTGCTTCTCCTGCTACCCTTTCAGACATGTACAATGTGACATCATCTATTGACAATGTGTGATACTGAATAAATGTGACAACATGACCGAAATAAATCCATGTAATTGGCTATACATTTTTGTTTTATGCTCCTCTGATTTAAAAACAAAGATGTCTTTGTGTTTTCTGTTTTTGTCTTTCAGAGGAGGAGATTGATGAGGAAAGCTTTCTTCTTTTAGATGAGCCTACCATCAACGAGCTGATTCCGAGAGCTGGCCCGAGGCTGAAGTTCCTCAGAAAATTTAGAGGACTCGTACGTATTTAAAATCAATACAGACGTGAGAGGCTTAATTCTTTCCACACATTATTTCTATTTACTATTTAACAGTTTATTTGGGAAAATGGCATATACTTGCTTTAAGTGCAAAAAGCAAATTTCAGGGGGTATCAAGAGTCTTTTTATGCATTTACGTGCAGTTCACAATGTGAACTCGGCATCATCACATTTCCAGTGTAGCGAAAGCGGTTGTGGTAGGACATTTTCTTACATGTGGTCTTTTAAAAGACATTTGGAAAAGGAGCATGGAGTTGGGAGTACTCTTGATGACCCCTGTGAAGGTCCAGCCCCACCTGTTGATGTACAGAATGTTGAGATGTTAAATGCTGAAATTGAGCCAACACAGGGAGCTGAGGAAGTTGAGGAGGATTGGGATGAATTAGAGCAGGAGGGCATTATCAATCGGGTGGCCCTCTTTTTAGCCCACCTAAGATCCAGATTTTCGATGACATACTCAAATGTAAACTTTGTGGTTCAGCATGCCTCCAGTTTAATTAGTGATATTGTCAGCAGACTGCAATCGAAGACCATGTCTTTATTTCATCAGTTTGGTCTTGATCACAGCCCAGAGGTAGAAGAGCTTGGAGTGGAGTTCTCAGAAGCAGCTGAGCCTTTCAAAGGGATGGAGACGGATTATAAACAGATGCAGTATTTCGCCAAATCTGGAAACTTCATTCAGCCTGTCGAGGAGACTTTGTCTGGGGTTTCTTATGTTCAGCCAACAGCCTCTGCCACTGGCATTGTCAGGCAAGTTGGAATACCTGATTCATATCACCATATTCCATTGAAGAGCCTTTTGACCAAGATTCTTGAAATTCCTGGGATTTTACAGACCATGCTAGAATGGCAGCACAGACAGGGTGATGCGATTCAGGATGTTTTTGATGGAGAGTTTTGCAAGACACACCCATTGTTCCAGAATGAGGTTTCCATTCCACTTGTGATTTACCAAGATGATTGTGAGATAGTAAATCCACTTGGTTCAAAGACTGGGATTCACAAGTTAGGACTCATTTATTTCATCTTGAAGAGTTTGCCCCCAGACCTGCTATCAAGTTTGCAGTCACAATTCCTTCTCGCAGTGTACAAATCAGATGATGCAGCAACCTATGGCCTTGATGCAATCCTGCGCCCTATAGTGGAGGAGATCAGATGCCTAGAGAGTGATGGCATCATTGTTAATACTCCCAACTATCAAGGGGTTGTGAAGTTCACGGTGGTCCAGGTAGTTGGAGATAATTTGGGCTTGCATGGTGTTCTTGGCTACATTGAAAGCTTCAGCGGAAATTATGTGTGTCGGTTCTGCAAAGCAGATAAAGGGATGGTGCGGTCTCTGACACTGGAAGATCCTGCACTATTGCGTGATCGCAGTAGTTTTGAAGCTGATTTGCTTACAGCCGACTCTTCCCAGACAGGACTGAAAAGAGACAGTGCCTTGAACAACTTGTCTTTTTATCACGTATCAGACAACGTGGCAGTTGACATCATGCATGATGTACTGGAAGGGGTGGGGCCCTATGAAGTCAAACTTGTGTTGAATTCGCTAATCGAGCAAAAGCATATCACACTAGAAAAGCTCAATTATAGAATAGCAAGCTTTGACTATGGATTTTGTGATAAGGGCAACAAACCTTCTGTCATGAGCAAGAGTGATCTCAGAAACCCTGAAGGCTCCATGCGGCAGTCAGCATCTCAAATGTGGTGTCTACTGAGGTTACTGCCAACAATGATCGGCGACCTTATCCCAGAGGGTAATAAGCATTGGGAACTTATACTCCTCCTACTCTTGTGTATGGAGTTCATCTTTTCTCCTTCGCTTACTGTAGCAGCGACACTGTACTTGGGCAAAATCATCGAAGAGCATCACTCCCTCTTTCTGGACCTCTATCCTCACCTACATTTACGGCCAAAACACCATTTCATGCTCCACTATCCAGGAGTCATTCAAAAACTTGGCCCATTGAGGCAGTTCTGGGCAATGAGATTTGAAGCTCGGCATGCATTTTTCAAACAGATTAGCCATGTAACTTGCAATTTCAGAAACATTTGTAAAACGATGGCATTTCGCCATCAGATCATGCAGTGCTACAATTTCCTGTGTGGAACTGTGTTGTGTCACAATACAGAAGTTGGCCCAGGGCACAGTACATTTCTGACCAACATTGAGGGATTTAATGAGAGATCCAAAGCAGTCTACAAGGTATTCCCCTTTTTAGTGAATTGTATGTGCCAGCCTGGGTTACATTTAAGGGAACTGAATATAGAGCAGGCATGACTGTATTCCTATCCTATGATCCATGTGGTGAGCCTCAGTTTGGTCTCATTCAATCAGTTTTACTGCTGGATCAAAAGTCACACACACCAACAATAAAGCTTGTTGTAAAGAAGTGGGAAACACAATGGTTTGACAGACATTTATTTGCATACAGCGTGATTCCCACTCATGTTTGGTCAGCTGTAGATGTGACAGAGCTCCTTGATCACCATCCCCTCCATGCAGCCAAGTCGTACAGAGAGGATGATGACAGTTTATACATTTCCTTGCGATATAGACTTTTTTAGATAATCGGCTGTCTGCCACCAGGTGTGTGTTTGTATCACACTTGTAAATAGTTTGTTGACATTTTTTTTAATAGTTTGATAAGGCCTAGCTTGACATTGTTCCACATATTAGTGTAGTTACTAGCTCGACATGCTGCATAAGGTGTCCTTTGCTTGAGGATGATCAGTACTTCAACAACCGGGATGGCAGGAACTACTGGACTTCTGGGATGGGATGACAACTTTCAAGCAGTTCCCACTTGATTCATTCACGGGAACTCACAGTTTTTCAACTTTCATCGCTCTGTGCCGAAACCTGCTTTCTCTCGGGCTGGGAAGCGCGTTTTTGAAACTTTTGGATATTTCATGAAAAACTGCTCAAAGTGGGACTGTTGAAGCTTAAATATGATGGATTTATCACTTTCAAGCAGTTCCCACTTGATTCATTCACGGGAACTCACAGTTTTTCAACTTTCATCGCTCTGTGCCGAAACCTGCTTTCTCTCGGGCTGGGAAGCGCGTTTTTGAAACTTTTGGATATTTCATGAAAAACTGCTCAAAGTGGGACTGTTGAAGCTTAAATATGATGGATTTATCACTTTCAAGCAGTTCCCACTTGATTCATTCACGGGAACTCACAGTTTTTCAACTTTCATCGCTCTGTGCCGAAACCTGCTTTCTCTCGGGCTGGGAAGCGCGTTTTTGAAACTTTTGGATATTTCATGAAAAACTGCTCAAACTGGGACTGTTGAAGTTTAAATATGATGGATTTATCACTTTCAAGCAGTTCCCACTTGATTCATTCACGGGAACTCACAGTTTTTCAACTTTCATCGCTCTGTGCCGAAACCTGCTTTCTCTCGGGCTGGGAAGCGCGTTTTTGAAACTTTTGGATATTTCATGAAAAACTGCTCAAACTGGGACTGTTGAAGCTTAACTATGATGGATTTATCACTTTCAAGCAGTTCCCACTTGATTCATTCACGGGAACTCACAGTTTTTCAACTTTCATCGCTCTGTGCCGAAACCTGCTTTTTCTCGGGCTGGGAAGCGCGTTTTTGAAACTTTTGGATATTTCATGAAAAACTGCTCAAACTGGGACTGTTGAAGCTTAAATATGATGGATTTATCACTTTCAAGCAGTTCCCACTTGATTCATTCACGGGAACTCACAGTTTTTCAACTTTCATCGCTCTGTGCCGAAACCTGCTTTCTCTCGGGCTGGGAAGCGGGCTTTTGAAACTTTTGGATATTTCATGAAAAACTGCTCAAACTGGGACTGTTGAAGCTAAACTATGATGGATTTATCACTTTCAAGCAGTTCCCACTTGATTCATTCACGGGAACTCACAGTTTTTCAACTTTCATCGCTCTGTGCCGAAACCTGCTTTCTCTCGGGCTGGGAAGCGCGTTTTTGAAACTTTTGGATATTTCATGAAAAACTGCTCAAACTGGGACTGTTGAAGCTTAAATATGATGAATTTATCACTTTCAAGCAGTTCCCACTTGATTCATTCACGGGAACTCACAGTTTTTCAACTTTCATCGCTGTGTGCCGAAACCTGCTTTCTCTCGGGCGGGGAAGCGCGTTTTTGAAACTTTTGGATATTTCATGAAAAACTGCTCAAACTGGGACTGTTGAAGCTTAAATATGATGGATTTATCACTTTCAAGCAGTTCCCACTTGATTCATTCACGGGAACTCACAGTTTTTCAACTTTCATCGCTGTGTGCCGAAACCTGCTTTCTCTCAGGCTGGGAAGCGCGTTTTTGAAACTTTTGGATATTTCATGAAAAACTGCTCAAAGTGGGACTGTTGAAGCTTAAATATGATGGATTTATCACTTTCAAGCAGTTCCCACTTGATTCATTCACGGGAACTCACAGTTTTTCAACTTTCATCGCTGTGTGCCGAAACCTGCTTTCTCTCGGGCTGGGAAGCGCGTTTTTGAAACTTTTGGATATTTCATGAAAAACTGCTCAAACTGGGACTGTTGAAGTTTAAATATGATGGATTTATCACTTTCAAGCAGTTCCCACTTGATTCATTCACGGGAACTCACAGTTTTTCAACTTTCATCGCTCTGTGCCGAAACCTGCTTTCTCTCGGGCTGGGAAGCGCGTTTTTGAAACTTTTGGATATTTCATGAAAAACTGCTCAAACTGGGACTGTTGAAGCTTAACTATGATGGATTTATCACTTTCAAGCAGTTCCCACTTGATTCATTCACGGGAACTCACAGTTTTTCAACTTTCATCGCTCTGTGCCGAAACCTGCTTTCTCTCGGGCTGGGAAGTGCGTTTTTGAAACTTTTGGATATTTCATGAAAAACTGCTCAAACTGGGACTGTTGAAGCTTAAATATGATGGATTTATCACTTTCAAGCAGTTCCCACTTGATTCATTCACGGGAACTCACAGTTTTTCAACTTTCATCGCTCTGTGCCGAAACCTGCTTTCTCTCGGGCTGGGAAGCGGGCTTTTGAAACTTTTGGATATTTCATGAAAAACTGCTCAAACTGGGACTGTTGAAGCTAAACTATGATGGATTTATCACTTTCAAGCAGTTCCCACTTGATTCATTCACGGGAACTCACAGTTTTTCAACTTTCATCGCTCTGTGCCGAAACCTGCTTTCTCTCGGGCTGGGAAGCGCGTTTTTGAAACTTTTGGATATTTCATGAAAAACTGCTCAAACTGGGACTGTTGAAGCTTAACTATGATGGATTTATCACTTTCAAGCAGTTCCCACTTGATTCATTCACGGGAACTCACAGTTTTTCAACTTTCATCGCTCTGTGCCGAAACCTGCTTTCTCTCGGGCTGGGAAGCGCGTTTTTGAAACTTTTGGATATTTCATGAAAAACTGCTCAAACTGGGACTGTTGAAGCTTAAATATGATGAATTTATCACTTTCAAGCAGTTCCCACTTGATTCATTCACGGGAACTCACAGTTTTTCAACTTTCATCGCTGTGTGCCGAAACCTGCTTTCTCTCGGGCTGGGAAGCGCGTTTTTGAAACTTTTGGATATTTCATGAAAAACTGCTCAAACTGGGACTGTTGAAGCTTAAATATGATGGATTTATCACTTTCAAGCAGTTCCCACTTGATTCATTCACGGGAACTCACAGTTTTTCAACTTTCATCGCTGTGTGCCGAAACCTGCTTTCTCTCAGGCTGGGAAGCGCGTTTTTGAAACTTTTGGATATTTCATGAAAAACTGCTCAAACTGGGACTGTTGAAGCTTAAATATGATGGATTTATCACTTTCAAGCAGTTCCCACTTGATTCATTCACGGGAACTCACAGTTTTTCAACTTTCATCGCTCTGTGCCGAAACCTGCTTTCTCTCGGGCTGGGAAGCGCGTTTTTGAAACTTTTGGATATTTCATGAAAAAGTGCTCAAACTGGGACTGTTGAAGCTTAAATATGATGAATTTATCACTTTCAAGCAGTTCCCACTTGATTCATTCACGGGAACTCACAGTTTTTCAACTTTCATCGCTCTGTGCCGAAACCTGCTTTCTCTCGGGCTGGGAAGCGCGTTTTTGAAACTTTTGGATATTTCATGAAAAACTGCTCAAACTGGGACTGTTGAAGCTTAAATATGATGGATTTATCACTTTCAAGCAGTTCCCACTTGATTCATTCACGGGAACTCACAGTTTTTCAACTTTCATCGCTCTGTGCCGAAACCTGCTTTCTCTCGGGCTAGGAAGCGTGTTTTTGAAACTTTTGGATATTTCATGAAAAACTGCTCAAAGTGGGACTGTTGAAGCTTAAATATGATGGATTTATCACTTTCAAGCAGTTCCCACTTGATTCATTCACGGGAACTCACAGTTTTTCAACTTTCATCGCTCTGTGCCGAAACCTGCTTTCTCTCGGGCTGGGAAGCGCGTTTTTGAAACTTTTGGATATTTCATGAAAAAGTGCTCAAACTGGGACTGTTGAAGCTTAAATATGATGGATTTATGACTTTCAAGCAGTTCCCACTTGATTCATTCACGGGAACTCACAGTTTTTCAACTTTCATCGCTCTGTGCCGAAACCTGCTTTCTCTCGGGCTGGGAAGCGCGTTTTTGAAACTTTTGGATAGTTCATGAAAAACTGCTCAAACTGGGACTGTTGAAGCTTAAATATGATGGATTTATGACTTTCAAGCAGTTCCCACTTGATTCATTCACGGGAACTCACAGTTTTTCAACTTTCATCGCTCTGTGCCGAAACCTGCTTTCTCTCGGGCTGGGAAGCGCGTTTTTGAAACTTTTGGATATTTCATGAAAAACTGCTCAAACTGGGACTGTTGAAGCTTAAATATGATGGATTTATCACTTTCAAGCAGTTCCCACTTGATTCATTCACGGGAACTCACAGTTTTTCACTTTCAAGCAGTTCCCACTTGATTCATTCACGGGAACTCACAGTTTTTCAACTTTCATCGCTCTGTGCCGAAACCTGCTTTCTCTCGGGCTGGGAAGCGCGTTTTTGAAACTTTTGGATATTTCATGAAAAACTGCTCAAACTAGGACTGTTGAAGCTTAAATATGATGGATTTATCACTTTCAAGCAGTTCCCACTTGATTCATTCACGGGAACTCACAGTTTTTCAACTTTCATCGCTGTGTGCCGAAACCTGCTTTCTCTCAGGCTGGGAAGCATGTTTTTGAAACTTTTGGATATTTCATGAAAAACTGCTCAAACTGGGACTGTTGAAGCTTAAATATGATGGATTTATCACTTTCAAGCAGTTCCCACTTGATTAATTCACGGGAACTCACAGTTTTTCAACTTTCATCGCTCTGTGCCGAAACCTGCTTTCTCTCGGGCTGGGAAGCGCGTTTTTGAAACTTTTGGATATTTCATGAAAAACTGCTCAAACTGGGACTGTTGAAGCTTAAATATGATGGATTTATCACTTTCAAGCAGTTCCCACTTGATTCATTCACGGGAACTCACAGTTTTTCAACTTTCATCGCTCTGTGCCGAAACCTGCTTTCTCTCGGGCTGGGAAGCGCGTTTTTGAAACTTTTGGATATTTCATGAAAAACTGCTCAAACTAGGACTGTTGAAGCTTAAATATGATGGATTTATCACTTTCAAGCAGTTCCCACTTGATTCATTCACGGGAACTCACAGTTTTTCAACTTTCATCGCTCTGTGCCGAAACCTGCTTTCTCTCGGGCTGGGAAGCGCGTTTTTGAAACTTTTGGATATTTCATGAAAAAGTGCTCAAACTGGGACTGTTGAAGCTTAAATATGATGAATTTATCACTTTCAAGCAGTTCCCACTTGATTCATTCACGGGAACTCACAGTTTTTCAACTTTCATCGCTCTGTGCCGAAACCTGCTTTCTCTCGGGCTGGGAAGCGCGTTTTTGAAACTTTTGGATATTTCATGAAAAACTGCTCAAACTGGGACTGTTGAAGCTTAAATATGATGGATTTATCACTTTCAAGCAGTTCCCACTTGATTCATTCACGGGAACTCACAGTTTTTCAACTTTCATCGCTCTGTGCCGAAACCTGCTTTCTCTCAGGCTGGGAAGCGCGTTTTTGAAACTTTTGGATATTTCATGAAAAACTGCTCAAACTGGGACTGTTGAAGCTTAAATATGATGGATTTATCACTTTCAAGCAGTTCCCACTTGATTCATTCACGGGAACTCACAGTTTTTCAACTTTCATCGCTCTGTGCCGAAACCTGCTTTCTCTCGGGCTGGGAAGCGCGTTTTTGAAACTTTTGGATATTTCATGAAAAAGTGCTCAAACTGGGACTGTTGAAGCTTAAATATGATGAATTTATCACTTTCAAGCAGTTCCCACTTGATTCATTCACGGGAACTCACAGTTTTTCAACTTTCATCGCTCTGTGCCGAAACCTGCTTTCTCTCGGGCTGGGAAGCGCGTTTTTGAAACTTTTGGATATTTCATGAAAAACTGCTCAAACTGGGACTGTTGAAGCTTAAATATGATGGATTTATCACTTTCAAGCAGTTCCCACTTGATTCATTCACGGGAACTCACAGTTTTTCAACTTTCATCGCTCTGTGCCGAAACCTGCTTTCTCTCGGGCTAGGAAGCGTGTTTTTGAAACTTTTGGATATTTCATGAAAAACTGCTCAAAGTGGGACTGTTGAAGCTTAAATATGATGGATTTATCACTTTCAAGCAGTTCCCACTTGATTCATTCACGGGAACTCACAGTTTTTCAACTTTCATCGCTCTGTGCCGAAACCTGCTTTCTCTCGGGCTGGGAAGCGCGTTTTTGAAACTTTTGGATATTTCATGAAAAAGTGCTCAAACTGGGACTGTTGAAGCTTAAATATGATGGATTTATGACTTTCAAGCAGTTCCCACTTGATTCATTCACGGGAACTCACAGTTTTTCAACTTTCATCGCTCTGTGCCGAAACCTGCTTGCTCTCGGGCTGGGAAGCGCGTTTTTGAAACTTTTGGATAGTTCATGAAAAACTGCTCAAACTGGGACTGTTGAAGCTTAAATATGATGGATTTATGACTTTCAAGCAGTTCCCACTTGATTCATTCACGGGAACTCACAGTTTTTCAACTTTCATCGCTCTGTGCCGAAACCTGCTTTCTCTCGGGCTGGGAAGCGCGTTTTTGAAACTTTTGGATATTTCATGAAAAACTGCTCAAACTGGGACTGTTGAAGCTTAACTATGATGGATTTATCACTTTCAAGCAGTTCCCACTTGATTCATTCACGGGAACTCACAGTTTTTCACTTTCAAGCAGTTCCCACTTGATTCATTCACGGGAACTCACAGTTTTTCAACTTTCATCGCTCTGTGCCGAAACCTGCTTTCTCTCGGGCGGGGAAGCGCGTTTTTGAAACTTTTGGATATTTCATGAAAAACTGCTCAAACTAGGACTGTTGAAGCTTAAATATGATGGATTTATCACTTTCAAGCAGTTCCCACTTGATTCATTCACGGGAACTCACAGTTTTTCAACTTTCATCGCTGTGTGCCGAAACCTGCTTTCTCTCGGGCTGGGAAGCGCGTTTTTGAAACTTTTGGATATTTCATGAAAAACTGCTCAAACTGGGACTGTTGAAGCTTAAATATGATGGATTTATCACTTTCAAGCAGTTCCCACTTGATTCATTCACGGGAACTCACAGTTTTTCAACTTTCATCGCTCTGTGCCGAAACCTGCTTTCTCTCGGGCTGGGAAGCGCGTTTTTGAAACTTTTGGATATTTCATGAAAAACTGCTCAAACTAGGACTGTTGAAGCTTAAATATGATGGATTTATCACTTTCAAGCAGTTCCCACTTGATTCATTCACGGGAACTCACAGTTTTTCAACTTTCATCGCTCTGTGCCGAAACCTGCTTTCTCTCGGGCTGGGAAGCGCGTTTTTGAAACTTTTGGATATTTCATGAAAAAGTGCTCAAACTGGGACTGTTGAAGCTTAAATATGATGAATTTATCACTTTCAAGCAGTTCCCACTTGATTCATTCACGGGAACTCACAGTTTTTCAACTTTCATCGCTCTGTGCCGAAACCTGCTTTCTCTCGGGCTGGGAAGCGCGTTTTTGAAACTTTTGGATATTTCATGAAAAACTGCTCAAACTGGGACTGTTGAAGCTTAAATATGATGGATTTATCACTTTCAAGCAGTTCCCACTTGATTCATTCACGGGAACTCACAGTTTTTCAACTTTCATCGCTCTGTGCCGAAACCTGCTTTCTCTCGGGCTGGGAAGCGTGTTTTTGAAACTTTTGGATATTTCATGAAAAACTGCTCAAAGTGGGACTGTTGAAGCTTAAATATGATGGATTTATCACTTTCAAGCAGTTCCCACTTGATTCATTCACGGGAACTCACAGTTTTTCAACTTTCATCGCTCTGTGCCGAAACCTGCTTTCTCTCGGGCTGGGAAGCGCGTTTTTGAAACTTTTGGATATTTCATGAAAAACTGCTCAAACTGGGACTGTTGAAGCTTAACTATGATGGATTTATCACTTTCAAGCAGTTCCCACTTGATTCATTCACGGGAACTCACAGTTTTTCAACTTTCATCGCTGTGTGCCGAAACCTGCTTTCTCTCGGGCTGGGAAGCGCGTTTTTGAAACTTTTGGATATTTCATGAAAAACTGCTCAAACTGGGACTGTTGAAGCTTAAATATGATGGATTTATCACTTTCAAGCAGTTCCCACTTGATTCATTCACGGGAACTCACAGTTTTTCAACTTTCATCGCTGTGTGCCGAAACCTGCTTTCTCTCAGGCTGGGAAGCGCGTTTTTGAAACTTTTGGATATTTCATGAAAAAGTGCTCAAAGTGGGACTGTTGAAGCTTAAATATGATGGATTTATCACTTTCAAGCAGTTCCCACTTGATTCATTCACGGGAACTCACAGTTTTTCAACTTTCATCGCTGTGTGCCGAAACCTGCTTTCTCTCGGGCTGGGAAGCGCGTTTTTGAAACTTTTGGATATTTCATGAAAAACTGCTCAAACTGGGACTGTTGAAGCTTAAATATGATGGATTTATCACTTTCAAGCAGTTCCCACTTGATTCATTCACGGGAACTCACAGTTTTTCAACTTTCATCGCTGTGTGCCGAAACCTGCTTTCTCTCAGGCTGGGAAGCGCGTTTTTGAAACTTTTGGATATTTCATGAAAAAGTGCTCAAAGTGGGACTGTTGAAGCTTAAATATGATGGATTTATCACTTTCAAGCAGTTCCCACTTGATTCATTCACGGGAACTCACAGTTTTTCAACTTTCATCGCTGTGTGCCGAAACCTGCTTTCTCTCGGGCTGGGAAGCGCGTTTTTGAAACTTTTGGATATTTCATGAAAAACTGCTCAAACTGGGACTGTTGAAGTTTAAATATGATGGATTTATCACTTTCAAGCAGTTCCCACTTGATTCATTCACGGGAACTCACAGTTTTTCAACTTTCATCGCTCTGTGCCGAAACCTGCTTTCTCTCGGGCTGGGAAGCGCGTTTTTGAAACTTTTGGATATTTCATGAAAAACTGCTCAAACTGGGACTGTTGAAGCTTAACTATGATGGATTTATCACTTTCAAGCAGTTCCCACTTGATTCATTCACGGGAACTCACAGTTTTTCAACTTTCATCGCTCTGTGCCGAAACCTGCTTTCTCTCGGGCTGGGAAGTGCGTTTTTGAAACTTTTGGATATTTCATGAAAAACTGCTCAAACTGGGACTGTTGAAGCTTAAATATGATGGATTTATCACTTTCAAGCAGTTCCCACTTGATTCATTCACGGGAACTCACAGTTTTTCAACTTTCATCGCTCTGTGCCGAAACCTGCTTTCTCTCGGGCTGGGAAGCGGGCTTTTGAAACTTTTGGATATTTCATGAAAAACTGCTCAAACTGGGACTGTTGAAGCTAAACTATGATGGATTTATCACTTTCAAGCAGTTCCCACTTGATTCATTCACGGGAACTCACAGTTTTTCAACTTTCATCGCTCTGTGCCGAAACCTGCTTTCTCTCGGGCTGGGAAGCGCGTTTTTGAAACTTTTGGATATTTCATGAAAAACTGCTCAAACTGGGACTGTTGAAGCTTAACTATGATGGATTTATCACTTTCAAGCAGTTCCCACTTGATTCATTCACGGGAACTCACAGTTTTTCAACTTTCATCGCTCTGTGCCGAAACCTGCTTTCTCTCGGGCTGGGAAGCGCGTTTTTGAAACTTTTGGATATTTCATGAAAAACTGCTCAAACTGGGACTGTTGAAGCTTAAATATGATGAATTTATCACTTTCAAGCAGTTCCCACTTGATTCATTCACGGGAACTCACAGTTTTTCAACTTTCATCGCTGTGTGCCGAAACCTGCTTTCTCTCGGGCTGGGAAGCGCGTTTTTGAAACTTTTGGATATTTCATGAAAAACTGCTCAAACTGGGACTGTTGAAGCTTAAATATGATGGATTTATCACTTTCAAGCAGTTCCCACTTGATTCATTCACGGGAACTCACAGTTTTTCAACTTTCATCGCTGTGTGCCGAAACCTGCTTTCTCTCAGGCTGGGAAGCGCGTTTTTGAAACTTTTGGATATTTCATGAAAAACTGCTCAAACTGGGACTGTTGAAGCTTAAATATGATGGATTTATCACTTTCAAGCAGTTCCCACTTGATTCATTCACGGGAACTCACAGTTTTTCAACTTTCATCGCTCTGTGCCGAAACCTGCTTTCTCTCGGGCTGGGAAGCGCGTTTTTGAAACTTTTGGATATTTCATGAAAAAGTGCTCAAACTGGGACTGTTGAAGCTTAAATATGATGAATTTATCACTTTCAAGCAGTTCCCACTTGATTCATTCACGGGAACTCACAGTTTTTCAACTTTCATCGCTCTGTGCCGAAACCTGCTTTCTCTCGGGCTGGGAAGCGCGTTTTTGAAACTTTTGGATATTTCATGAAAAACTGCTCAAACTGGGACTGTTGAAGCTTAAATATGATGGATTTATCACTTTCAAGCAGTTCCCACTTGATTCATTCACGGGAACTCACAGTTTTTCAACTTTCATCGCTCTGTGCCGAAACCTGCTTTCTCTCGGGCTAGGAAGCGTGTTTTTGAAACTTTTGGATATTTCATGAAAAACTGCTCAAAGTGGGACTGTTGAAGCTTAAATATGATGGATTTATCACTTTCAAGCAGTTCCCACTTGATTCATTCACGGGAACTCACAGTTTTTCAACTTTCATCGCTCTGTGCCGAAACCTGCTTTCTCTCGGGCTGGGAAGCGCGTTTTTGAAACTTTTGGATATTTCATGAAAAAGTGCTCAAACTGGGACTGTTGAAGCTTAAATATGATGGATTTATGACTTTCAAGCAGTTCCCACTTGATTCATTCACGGGAACTCACAGTTTTTCAACTTTCATCGCTCTGTGCCGAAACCTGCTTTCTCTCGGGCTGGGAAGCGCGTTTTTGAAACTTTTGGATAGTTCATGAAAAACTGCTCAAACTGGGACTGTTGAAGCTTAAATATGATGGATTTATGACTTTCAAGCAGTTCCCACTTGATTCATTCACGGGAACTCACAGTTTTTCAACTTTCATCGCTCTGTGCCGAAACCTGCTTTCTCTCGGGCTGGGAAGCGCGTTTTTGAAACTTTTGGATATTTCATGAAAAACTGCTCAAACTGGGACTGTTGAAGCTTAAATATGATGGATTTATCACTTTCAAGCAGTTCCCACTTGATTCATTCACGGGAACTCACAGTTTTTCACTTTCAAGCAGTTCCCACTTGATTCATTCACGGGAACTCACAGTTTTTCAACTTTCATCGCTCTGTGCCGAAACCTGCTTTCTCTCGGGCGGGGAAGCGCGTTTTTGAAACTTTTGGATATTTCATGAAAAACTGCTCAAACTAGGACTGTTGAAGCTTAAATATGATGGATTTATCACTTTCAAGCAGTTCCCACTTGATTCATTCACGGGAACTCACAGTTTTTCAACTTTCATCGCTGTGTGCCGAAACCTGCTTTCTCTCGGGCTGGGAAGCATGTTTTTGAAACTTTTGGATATTTCATGAAAAACTGCTCAAACTGGGACTGTTGAAGCTTAAATATGATGGATTTATCACTTTCAAGCAGTTCCCACTTGATTAATTCACGGGAACTCACAGTTTTTCAACTTTCATCGCTCTGTGCCGAAACCTGCTTTCTCTCGGGCTGGGAAGCGCGTTTTTGAAACTTTTGGATATTTCATGAAAAACTGCTCAAACTGGGACTGTTGAAGCTTAAATATGATGGATTTATCACTTTCAAGCAGTTCCCACTTGATTCATTCACGGGAACTCACAGTTTTTCAACTTTCATCGCTCTGTGCCGAAACCTGCTTTCTCTCGGGCTGGGAAGCGCGTTTTTGAAACTTTTGGATATTTCATGAAAAACTGCTCAAACTAGGACTGTTGAAGCTTAAATATGATGGATTTATCACTTTCAAGCAGTTCCCACTTGATTCATTCACGGGAACTCACAGTTTTTCAACTTTCATCGCTCTGTGCCGAAACCTGCTTTCTCTCGGGCTGGGAAGCGCGTTTTTGAAACTTTTGGATATTTCATGAAAAACTGCTCAAACTGGGACTGTTGAAGCTTAAATATGATGAATTTATCACTTTCAAGCAGTTCCCACTTGATTCATTCACGGGAACTCACAGTTTTTCAACTTTCATCGCTCTGTGCCGAAACCTGCTTTCTCTCGGGCTGGGAAGCGCGTTTTTGAAACTTTTGGATATTTCATGAAAAACTGCTCAAACTGGGACTGTTGAAGCTTAAATATGATGGATTTATCACTTTCAAGCAGTTCCCACTTGATTCATTCACGGGAACTCACAGTTTTTTCAACTTTCATCGCTCTGTGCCGAAACCTGCTTTCTCTCAGGCTGGGAAGCGCGTTTTTGAAACTTTTGGATATTTCATGAAAAACTGCTCAAACTGGGACTGTTGAAGCTTAAATATGATGGATTTATCACTTTCAAGCAGTTCCCACTTGATTCATTCACGGGAACTCACAGTTTTTCAACTTTCATCGCTCTGTGCCGAAACCTGCTTTCTCTCGGGCTGGGAAGCGCGTTTTTGAAACTTTTGGATATTTCATGAAAAAGTGCTCAAACTGGGACTGTTGAAGCTTAAATATGATGAATTTATCACTTTCAAGCAGTTCCCACTTGATTCATTCACGGGAACTCACAGTTTTTCAACTTTCATCGCTCTGTGCCGAAACCTGCTTTCTCTCGGGCTGGGAAGCGCGTTTTTGAAACTTTTGGATATTTCATGAAAAACTGCTCAAACTGGGACTGTTGAAGCTTAAATATGATGGATTTATCACTTTCAAGCAGTTCCCACTTGATTCATTCACGGGAACTCACAGTTTTTCAACTTTCATCGCTCTGTGCCGAAACCTGCTTTCTCTCGGGCTAGGAAGCGTGTTTTTGAAACTTTTGGATATTTCATGAAAAACTGCTCAAAGTGGGACTGTTGAAGCTTAAATATGATGGATTTATCACTTTCAAGCAGTTCCCACTTGATTCATTCACGGGAACTCACAGTTTTTCAACTTTCATCGCTCTGTGCCGAAACCTGCTTTCTCTCGGGCTGGGAAGCGCGTTTTTGAAACTTTTGGATATTTCATGAAAAAGTGCTCAAACTGGGACTGTTGAAGCTTAAATATGATGGATTTATGACTTTCAAGCAGTTCCCACTTGATTCATTCACGGGAACTCACAGTTTTTCAACTGTCATCGCTCTGTGCCGAACCTGCTTTCTCTCGGGCTGGGAAGCGCGTTTTTGAAACTTTTGGATAGTTCATGAAAAACTGCTCAAACTGGGACTGTTGAAGCTTAAATATGATGGATTTATGACTTTCAAGCAGTTCCCACTTGATTCATTCACGGGAACTCACAGTTTTTCAACTTTCATCGCTCTGTGCCGAAACCTGCTTTCTCTCGGGCTGGGAAGCGCGTTTTTGAAACTTTTGGATATTTCATGAAAAACTGCTCAAACTGGGACTGTTGAAGCTTAAATATGATGGATTTATCACTTTCAAGCAGTTCCCACTTGATTCATTCACGGGAACTCACAGTTTTTCACTTTCAAGCAGTTCCCACTTGATTCATTCACGGGAACTCACAGTTTTTCAACTTTCATCGCTCTGTGCCGAAACCTGCTTTCTCTCGGGCGGGGAAGCGCGTTTTTGAAACTTTTGGATATTTCATGAAAAACTGCTCAAACTAGGACTGTTGAAGCTTAAATATGATGGATTTATCACTTTCAAGCAGTTCCCACTTGATTCATTCACGGGAACTCACAGTTTTTCAACTTTCATCGCTGTGTGCCGAAACCTGCTTTCTCTCGGGCTGGGAAGCATGTTTTTGAAACTTTTGGATATTTCATGAAAAACTGCTCAAACTGGGACTGTTGAAGCTTAAATATGATGGATTTATCACTTTCAAGCAGTTCCCACTTGATTAATTCACGGGAACTCACAGTTTTTCAACTTTCATCGCTCTGTGCCGAAACCTGCTTTCTCTCGGGCTGGGAAGCGCGTTTTTGAAACTTTTGGATATTTCATGAAAAACTGCTCAAACTGGGACTGTTGAAGCTTAAATATGATGGATTTATCACTTTCAAGCAGTTCCCACTTGATTCATTCACGGGAACTCACAGTTTTTCAACTTTCATCGCTCTGTGCCGAAACCTGCTTTCTCTCGGGCTGGGAAGCGCGTTTTTGAAACTTTTGGATATTTCATGAAAAACTGCTCAAACTAGGACTGTTGAAGCTTAAATATGATGGATTTATCACTTTCAAGCAGTTCCCACTTGATTCATTCACGGGAACTCACAGTTTTTCAACTTTCATCGCTCTGTGCCGAAACCTGCTTTCTCTCGGGCTGGGAAGCGCGTTTTTGAAACTTTTGGATATTTCATGAAAAAGTGCTCAAACTGGGACTGTTGAAGCTTAAATATGATGAATTTATCACTTTCAAGCAGTTCCCACTTGATTCATTCACGGGAACTCACAGTTTTTCAACTTTCATCGCTCTGTGCCGAAACCTGCTTTCTCTCGGGCTGGGAAGCGCGTTTTTGAAACTTTGGATATTTCATGAAAAACTGCTCAAACTGGGACTGTTGAAGCTTAAATATGATGGATTTATCACTTTCAAGCAGTTCCCACTTGATTCATTCACGGGAACTCACAGTTTTTCAACTTTCATCGCTCTGTGCCGAAACCTGCTTTCTCTCGGGCTGGGAAGCGTGTTTTTGAAACTTTTGGATATTTCATGAAAAACTGCTCAAAGTGGGACTGTTGAAGCTTAAATATGATGGATTTATCACTTTCAAGCAGTTCCCACTTGATTCATTCACGGGAACTCACAGTTTTTCAACTTTCATCGCTCTGTGCCGAAACCTGCTTTCTCTCGGGCTGGGAAGCGCGTTTTTGAAACTTTTGGATATTTCATGAAAAACTGCTCAAACTGGGACTGTTGAAGCTTAACTATGATGGATTTATCACTTTCAAGCAGTTCCCACTTGATTCATTCACGGGAACTCACAGTTTTTCACTTTCAAGCAGTTCCCACTTGATTCATTCACGGGAACTCACAGTTTTTCAACTTTCATCGCTCTGTGCCGAAACCTGCTTTCTCTCGGGCTGGGAAGCGCGTTTTTGAAACTTTTGGATATTTCATGAAAAAGTGCTCAAACTGGGACTGTTGAAGCTTAAATATGATGAATTTATCACTTTCAAGCAGTTCCCACTTGATTCATTCACGGGAACTCACAGTTTTTCAACTTTCATCGCTCTGTGCCGAAACCTGCTTTCTCTCGGGCTGGGAAGCGCGTTTTTGAAACTTTTGGATATTTCATGAAAAACTGCTCAAACTGGGACTGTTGAAGCTTAAATATGATGGATTTATCACTTTCAAGCAGTTCCCACTTGATTCATTCACGGGAACTCACAGTTTTTCAACTTTCATCGCTCTGTGCCGAAACCTGCTTTCTCTCGGGCTACGAAGCGTGTTTTTGAAACTTTTGGATATTCATGAAAAACTGCTCAAAGTGGGACTGTTGAAGCTTAAATATGATGGATTTATCACTTTCAAGCAGTTCCCACTTGATTCATTCACGGGAACTCACAGTTTTCAACTTCATCGCTCTGTGCCGAAACCTGCTTTCTCTCGGGCTGGGAAGCGCGTTTTTGAAACTTTTGGATATTTCATGAAAACTGCTCAAACTGGGACTGTTGAAGCTTAAATATGATGGATTTATGACTTTCAAGCAGTTCCCACTTGATTCATTCACGGGAACTCACAGTTTTTCAACTTTCATCGCTCTGTGCCGAAACCTGCTTTCTCTCGGGCTGGGAAGCGCGTTTTTGAAACTTTTGGATATTTCATGAAAAACTGCTCAAACTGGGACTGTTGAAGCTTAAACATGATGGATTTATCACTTTCAAGCAGTTCCCACTTGATTCATTCACGGGAACTCACAGTTTTTCACTTTCAAGCAGTTTCCCACTTGATTCATTCACGGGAACTCACAGTTTTTCAACTTTCATCGCTCTGTGCCGAAACCTGCTTTCTCTCGGGCGGGGAAGCGCGTTTTTGAAACTTTTGGATATTTCATGAAAAACTGCTCAAACTAGGACTGTTGAAGCTTAAATATGATGGATTTATCACTTTCAAGCAGTTCCCACTTGATTCATTCACGGGAACTCACAGTTTTTCAACTTTCATCGCTGTGTGCCGAAACCTGCTTTCTCTCGGGCTGGGAAGCATGTTTTTGAAACTTTTGGATATTTCATGAAAAACTGCTCAAACTGGGACTGTTGAAGCTTAAATATGATGGATTTATCACTTTCAAGCAGTTCCCACTTGATTAATTCACGGGAACTCACAGTTTTTCAACTTTCATCGCTCTGTGCCGAAACCTGCTTTCTCTCGGGCTGGGAAGCGCGTTTTTGAAACTTTTGGATATTTCATGAAAAACTGCTCAAACTGGGACTGTTGAAGCTTAAATATGATGGATTTATGACTTTCAAGCAGTTCCCACTTGATTCATTCACGGGAACTCACAGTTTTTCAACTTTCATCGCTCTGTGCCGAAACCTGCCTTCTCTCGGGCTGGGAAGCGCGTTTTTGAAACTTTTGGATATTTCATGAAAAACTGCTCAAACTGGGACTGTTGAAGCTTAACTATGATGGATTTATCACTTTCAAGCAGTTCCCACTTGATTCATTCACGGGAACTCACAGTTTTCACTTTCAAGCAGTTCCCACTTGATTCATTCACGGGAACTCACAGTTTTTCAACTTTCATCGCTCTGTGCCGAAACCTGCTTTATCTCAGGCTGGGAAGCGCGTTTTTGAAACTTTTGGATATTTCATGAAAAACTGCTCAAAGTGGGACTGTTGAAGCTTAAATATGATGGATTTATCACTTTCAAGCAGTTCCCACTTGATTCATTCACGGGAACTCACAGTTTTTCAACTTTCATCGCTCTGTGCCGAAACCTGCTTTCTCTCGGGCTGGGAAGCGCGTTTTTGAAACTTTTGGATATTTCATGAAAAACTGCTCAAACTGGGACTGTTGAAGCTAAACTATGATGGATTTATCACTTTCAAGCAGTTCCCACTTGATTCATTCACGGGAACTCACAGTTTTTCAACTTTCATCGCTCTGTGCCGAAACCTGCTTTCTCTCGGGCTGGGAAGCGCGTTTTTGAAACTTTTGGATATTTCATGAAAAACTGCTCAAACTGGGACTGTTGAAGCTTAACTATGATGGATTTATCACTTTCAAGCAGTTCCCACTTGATTCATTCACGGGAACTCACAGTTTTTCAACTTTCATCGCTCTGTGCCGAAACCTGCTTTCTCTCGGGCTGGGAAGCGCGTTTTTGAAACTTTTGGATATTTCATGAAAAAGTGCTCAAACTGGGACTGTTGAAGCTTAAATATGATGAATTTATCACTTTCAAGCAGTTCCCACTTGATTCATTCACGGGAACTCACAGTTTTTCAACTTTCATCGCTGTGTGCCGAAACCTGCTTTCTCTCGGGCTGGGAAGCGCGTTTTTGAAACTTTTGGATATTTCATGAAAAACTGCTCAAACTGGGACTGTTGAAGCTTAAATATGATGGATTTATCACTTTTCAGCAGTTCCCACTTGATTCATTCACGGGAACTCACAGTTTTTCAACTTTCATCGCTGTGTGCCGAAACCTGCTTTCTCTCAGGCTGGGAAGCGCGTTTTTGAAACTTTTGGATATTTCATGAAAAACTGCTCAAACTGGGACTGTTGAAGCTTAAATATGATGGATTTATCACTTTCAAGCAGTTCCCACTTGATTCATTCACGGGAACTCACAGTTTTTCAACTTTCATCGCTCTGTGCCGAAACCTGCTTTCTCTCGGGCTGGGAAGCGCGTTTTTGAAACTTTTGGATATTTCATGAAAAAGTGCTCAAACTGGGACTGTTGAAGCTTAAATATGATGGATTTATCACTTTCAAGCAGTTCCCACTTGATTCATTCACGGGAACTCACAGTTTTTCAACTTTCATCGCTCTGTGCCGAAACCTGCTTTCTCTCGGGCTGGGAAGCGTGTTTTTGAAACTTTTGGATATTTCATGAAAAACTGCTCAAAGTGGGACTGTTGAAGCTTAAATATGATGGATTTATCACTTTCAAGCAGTTCCCACTTGATTCATTCACGGGAACTCACAGTTTTTCAACTTTCATCGCTCTGTGCCGAATCCTGCTTTCTCTCGGGCTGGGAAGCGCGTTTTGAAACTTTTGGATATTTCATGAAAAAGTGCTCAAACTGGGACTGTTGAAGCTTAAATATGATGGATTTATGACTTTCAAGCAGTTCCCACTTGATTCATTCACGGGAACTCACAGTTTTTCAACTTTCATCGCTCTGTGCCGAAACCTGCTTTCTCTCGGGCTGGGAAGCGCGTTTTTGAAACTTTGGATAGTTCATGAAAAACTGCTCAAACTGGGACTGTTGAAGCTTAAATATGATGGATTTATGACTTTCAAGCAGTTCCCACTTGATTCATTCACGGAACTCACAGTTTTTCAACTTTCATCGCTCTGTGCCGAAACCTGCTTTCTCTCGGGCTGGGAAGCGCGTTTTTGAAACTTTTGGATATTTCATGAAAAACTGCTCAAACTGGGACTGTTGAAGCTTAACTATGATGGATTTATCACTTTCAAGCAGTTCCCACTTGATTCATTCACGGGAACTCACAGTTTTTCACTTTCAAGCAGTTCCCACTTGATTCATTCACGGGAACTCACAGTTTTTCAACTTTCATCGCTCTGTGCCGAAACCTGCTTTCTCTCGGGCTGGGAAGCGCGTTTTGAAACTTTTGGATATTTCATGAAAAACTGCTCAAACTAGGACTGTTGAAGCTTAAATATGATGGATTTATCACTTTCAAGCAGTTCCCACTTGATTCATTCACGGGAACTCACAGTTTTTCAACTTTCATCGCTCTGTGCCGAAACCTGCTTTCTCTCGGGCTGGGAAGCGCGTTTTTGAAACTTTTGGATATTTCATGAAAAAGTGCTCAAACTGGGACTGTTGAAGCTTAAACATGATGGATTTATCACTTTCAAGCAGTTTCCACTTGATTCATTCACGGGAACTCACAGTTTTTCAACTTTCATCGCTCTGTGCCGAAACCTGCTTTCTCTCGGGCTGGGAAGCGCGTTTTTGAAACTTTTGGATATTTCATGAAAAACTGCTCAAACTGGGACTGTTGAAGCTTAAATATGATGGATTTATCACTTTCAAGCAGTTCCCACTTGATTCATTCACGGGAACTCACAGTTTTTCAACTTTCATCGCTCTGTGCCGAAACCTGCTTTCTCTCGGGCTGGGAAGCGTGTTTTTGAAACTTTTGGATATTTCATGAAAAACTGCTCAAAGTGGGACTGTTGAAGCTTAAATATGATGGATTTATCACTTTCAAGCAGTTCCCACTTGATTCATTCACGGGAACTCACAGTTTTTCAACTTTCATCGCTCTGTGCCGAAACCTGCTTTCTCTCGGGCTGGGAAGCGCGTTTTGAAACTTTTGGATATTTCATGAAAAAGTGCTCAAACTGGGACTGTTGAAGCTTAATATGATGGATTTATGACTTTCAAGCAGTTCCCACTTGATTCATTCACGGGAACTCACAGTTTTTCAACTTTCATCGCTCTGTGCCGAAACCTGCTTTCTCTCGGGCTGGGAAGCGCGTTTTTGAAACTTTTGGATAGTTCATGAAAAACTGCTCAAACTGGGACTGTTGAAGCTTAAATATGATGGATTTATGACTTTCAAGCAGTTCCCACTTGATTCATTCACGGGAACTCACAGTTTTTCAACTTTCATCGCTCTGTGCCGAAACCTGCTTTCTCTCGGGCTGGGAAGCGCGTTTTTGAAACTTTTGGATATTTCATGAAAAACTGCTCAAACTGGGACTGTTGAAGCTTAACTATGATGGATTTATCACTTTCAAGCAGTTCCCACTTGATTCATTCACGGGAACTCACAGTTTTTCACTTTCAAGCAGTTCCCACTTGATTCATTCACGGGAACTCACAGTTTTTCAACTTTCATCGCTCTGTGCCGAAACCTGCTTTCTCTCGGGCGGGAAGCGCGTTTTTGAAACTTTTGGATATTTCATGAAAAACTGCTCAAACTGGGACTGTTGAAGCTTAAATATGATGGATTTATCACTTTCAAGCAGTTCCCACTTGATTCATTCACGGGAACTCACAGTTTT
>NW_021941264.1:0-133866 GCF_902148845.1 Salarias fasciatus
ATTACAGGTAAAGCATTGAACTGGATTTGATCATATTTAGCAGACAGGTTCCACTTCATTAATGTTAACGAGGAGTCTTCAGCTCAAATCAAAGTTTAACATGGAGTTCCACAGGGTTCTGTTTTAGGACCTATACTCTTCATATTATACATGCTTCCTGTAGGGAATATCACCAGGAAACACTCCATTAACTTCCATTGTTATGCAGATGACACACAAATATTGTTATCTATGAAGCCAGGTGACACTGATCAACTTGTCAACTTCGAAGCTTCCTCTTAAAGACATAAAAAACCTGGATGAGTTGTAATTTTCTGCTCCAAAATTCAGATAAAACAGAAGTTATTACATTGGCCAAAAATACCTGAGAGAAAAAATATCTAAACGAGTAGTGACCCTGGATGGTGTTGGTTTTAACCCCCAGTAACACTGTAAGGAACCTGGGAGTCACTTTTGACCAGGACTTATCCTTTAACCCTCATGTTAAGCAGGCTGCAGTACCTTTCTAAAATCAGAAACAAATTAACTCAAAGCGATGCTGACCAATTATTTAATGTATTTGTTACCTCCTGAGTAGACTAGTGTTATTCCCTGTTATCAGAGCCCCAACCACTGCCTAAAAAGCCTTCAACTGGTTCAAAATGCTGCAGTGTTCTGACAAGAAGCAGCAGGAGAGATCACATCAGCCCAATATTAGCTTCTTTTCACTGGCTTCCTGTTAAATCTGGAATACAATTTAAGATTCTTCTCTTAACCGATAAAGCTCCTGAACAACCAGGCCCCATCATATCTTAAAGAGCTGGTTAGTCTCATATTGCCCCAGAAGAACGCTTCGTTCTCAGAGTGCTGTTCTGCTGAGGTTTCAAGGTTCTCTAAAAGTAGAACAGAGGCAGAGCTTTCAGCTATCAGGCTCCTGTTATGTGGAAAAAGCTCCCAGTTTCAGAAAGGAGGCTGATACAGTCTCTGCTTTCAAGGCCAGGCTTTAACACCTTTTTATTTAGTAAAGCTTCAGTTAGGGCTGGTTCAGGCCTCCCTGGACCATTTTCTTAGTGAAGCTGCTATAGGTTAAGACTGTTGGAGGACCGACACTGAGCATCTCTTCTCTCCTCTCCCACTCGAAATGAACGCTACATGGTGATGTAACCATGGTCTACCTTCTTGTCAAAGAACTCTCTCCTTCCTGTAGTCTCTCTCTCTCTCTCTGTCTCTCCACCTCAACCTCCCACCAGGATCCCAAGGGCTGTGATCTGAGCCTCCTGCCCTAATCCATCTGTAGTGAGTGGAGCAATAATGAGCTGATTCAGACATTCCATCTGTCTGTCCTCTCCTTTTCTCTCTTTCTATCCCCTCACCCCAACCCGGAACAGCAGAACCTCTGAGCCTGGTTCTGCAAAGGTTTCTTCCTTTGTAGGGAGTTTCTCCTTTCCACATTTGTTTTTGTTGCTCATGTGGACCTGTTGGGTTTTCTCTCTAAAAGTGCCTAAAAAAATAACTGTTCACTGAATTGGCACTGTATAAATAAAGCTGAATAGAATTGAAGTGAATTGAATGAGTGACTTTTCATGCAAAATGAATGAAAAATTAAATCAAAGAAATGGCCTGGTCTGTTCCAGAATTTTCTTACGGTTCTTTTTTTTTTTTTTAGGAAGTCAGACAGAGCTTCCCCCCCTCAGAGCCCTGCTATTCTGATCTCTGCTCCTTCCATCAATGGGACATGGAAACCATGCAGAGGATCACTGCTGCTCATCAGTGGGTGATGCACAATAGTATCAAAGTAAAAATCTCTATTTTTTCAAAAAAGGTCAAATTTACTCAGATCCCCAATGATGCACACTGACTTGCATTCGCACACAAACAGATTGGCTTTTGCCTTTCTATTAGGGAAGAGACGAGATCTCGCGAGATTAAATCATGACGAAACTTCTCGTTAAATGAAAAGCTGTCTCATGGGCACCAGGCAGAAGCCTATCAGACTGTGAGCACACACCTAATGGAGTGGACACCTTGCCAAATGTGGACAATGGACTAGTTTTGGTGGTAAATTGTAGTCCGAGGCAGGAAAACGGCCAAAATACAGTCAAAATACACATTTTTCAGTCCATCTTCCCGCATATTCCAACTAAATTTATTCTCAAATGTACTTTTATTCAGCAAGAAAGGTATTTTTTAAAGTATTTGTATTTAAGTATTAGTATTATTTTACCAGAAATGATACAGAAATTTTCCCAAATTTAATAAGATGATGTCCAAGAAGCACCATTGTGGAAAAATATTTCTCTGCTTTTATTTACATTAGAACAAATAGTGGCATGTCCAGAATTATTCTCATAATTAATAGAAAAGTCTTCATTAGCTACTCCAGCAATCAAACTCTTCCTAGAATTACTGAGCAGCTTTTTGCATGTTTTCACTTGGATTTTTGGCCATCCGTTTTCAGCAATGAGTTTCAACTCTTGTTTTAACATGTCCTCCATTTACTCCTCATAGCCTGCTCCTCTAAAGAGACACCTGTCTCCAGCGGACACTGCCACTTGGATTTTGGGGTGTTCCCTCATCAGACCTGTGCACAAAATCCACCTGTATTGTTTTGTGACTGTCAAATACAAAAGTTTTGCTTTTCCAGTCATGTATTTTGCCATTTAGTGTTCTTAAAAGTAAAGTGGGATCTTGCCTTGTCTAGTGAGCTGATTATCTTGTCACACCCCTACTTTCTATGCATTTTGTAAGTAACATGCTAATATGTTACTGCTACTACTACTACTCTATTAATCATAACAGGTAAGATCATGCATAAAAATATTCAAATGAGGGTGTCTCTGCTTTAGTTCACCATGGATACACTGAATACCCGCAATATGAAGTTTGAGGTGAAGTGTTGTTGGTTGGGAAGGTAAACATAACACAACACAAAATCAAAACAAACCAAAAAATCTGAATATAGCAAAAAAAAGAGGCAATATAGTCGATGATTGTATCACTATCAGCGCTGTTGAATATAAAAGAACAAGATATGTACACATTGTTTTACAATTAATAAGGGGTGACGTGGTCTAAGATGAGGTGTGAAACAGATTTTCTACAACTAAAAACTCAGTGAGTCATGAGGAGATGCTCCTCAACAAACTCTGAAGGGTGCCCTTTTTTCACCTCCTTCTCACACAAATTATGGAAATGCTGTCTATCTGTCATTCATTCATTCATCTTTTGGACTGCTTATCCTGTTCAGGGTCATGGGGAAAATGCCCTCAGATTTTGCAAATTACACATAGCGTATTATGGTCTATAACTTCCAGTTTTGGAGACCTCTGATGATTCATATTTATGATGGTGCAAACTGTACAGATTGTGGATGAAATTTATCACAGATTCCTCAGTGCATCCAGTTAGGAAGTCCACTTCCACAAGTTTGCATACAACATTAAGTTTGCATGCACTTTCACAAAGACGATCCTTTAGTAGATGATTTTGGAGATGTGTGTGTGTGTGTGTGTGTGAAACATAGTGTTTTTCGTATTCTCTCTCAGTATAAACAGACCAGTATATACTGTTTGCCTGCATGCTGTTATGTTGTTTCTATGCATGCGTGTGTGTGTGTGTGTGTGTGTGTTTAAATCGATTTCTCCCATCATACAAAGAATTTTAAGTTTCTCTTTGCTAGCTCTAAAATGGACTGCCACATGTGTATCGTGCCTTTCTCCAGTCAGCTGGGGTCTGTTAAAGCAAAACCCGACGTTGGAAGAAGTGGGTATAAAAGGATGTAAATGGAAAAACCTGAATCTGAAGAGGTATTTTCTAAAGTTCAAATATTTGATGGGCTTCTCTCGCTACCGTGTGGTTGGAGCAGATGTGGTGCCTGACAAGAGTCACTGTGTGGAAGGTTACCATAACACTGTGGGAGATTGTTACTGAGGAGAAAGGGGTGCTGTGACTTTGCATTGCCAGCTTACATTAGAGCACACCTACGCATGCCATTCACTTTGGGAGAAAGCGACACACACACACACACACACACACACACACACACACACACACACACACACACACACACACACACACACACACACACACACACACACACACACACACACACACACACACACACACACACACACACACACACACACACACACACGCAAGCACACATGCACACACATCATTTACCTTAATACACAATGGAACTGCATATCCTCTTCCTAATCTTATCCTCTCTCTCTCCCTCACCTTCTCTTTTTCGGTTCACTCTCTCCACCTGACACATTCTCTCATTGCTGTTACTACAGTGGCAGACAATAGCTTTCAGTGCATTTATAGGATTCCTACCTACTAATTAGCAAGAGCTCTTTGGGCCTTTGATCCTATGTCCTTGTGTTCTGGATGGCTTCCTGGTCTTTGAAGGTGGCTGTGATAGAAAAGCTGCTTCAACTGCAGGGAATCCTTTGGCTCTGGCTCTGTGACTGGGCTTAGCTCGCCACAGGCCTCTTAGGGGAAAGAGCTGCCCCTGCACTTGTACACTGCGCCTGGGAGCATAAGGCTGAATGTGTGTGTTTGGTGGTGGGGAGGCAATCTCAGCATCCAACAGCACATTCTTAAGGATGTTGTCATTTTCCAGCAGCTTTTGAATATGGTACGACTGATGAGAGATTATGCATCCCAAATTGAGACGCAAAGAATCAAAGAAGACTTTGATTATATTACAGGGTTCGTTTCCTATACTTTCAAGTACCTGCTTTCACACCCTCAAAGTCTTTGTCACCAAGACACACCATGAGAGCGCTGCAGGGTTATACCTGTGATGAATATGTTATGATATCCAGCTTAGGCTTTGGATTAGTCGCTGCATGTGATCACTATAAAAGAGGATAAATAAGTAATCGATAGATCTTCGTTGGGCTGCACAGTGGCTCAGTGGTGAGCAGTCTTGTCTCATAGCGAGAAGTTTGTGGTTTCAAACACAAGGGCTTGGCCTTACTCTGCAGAATTTGCATATTTTCTCCATCATTCATTTTGTTTAGAAAATACTTCACGGTGAAACCTGTAAATCATTTGGGTGAATAAACACTTTAGGGTGAGTAAAAGTACGTGTGACTAAAAATGTCAGTCAAGCCACTTGTGTGTCTGCTCGAAGTCGGAAACATTGAAGAGTTTCTGGAGGAAAATATTCTAATATTGAATGCATTCAGCTCCTCTTTCAATATCCTCTTATCATGCAAGAGCTACACTTCCCCAGGTGAACTGAGTCGCACAATGCGGGATAAAAGGGAAGAGAACTTATTATTTTTTTTCTGTTTTTCAAAGGCACATTGTAAGCAGCACAAAAGGGGCAAACGGCACCATTTACAAATCAGTTAAGCCCGAGGGAAATCCGCTGTTGGATGACATTGAAGTTAAAAGTGCACAGCGAGATGGCAACACTGTTCAGTAAATCATACATCTGAACAGTCTTCCTCTGCATGGATTTGACTGGTAGCAAATGCATGTACGTACACAAACATGGCGTTCCAGAGGAAACTATGGCGGGACTAGTCTTCTGTGATAGACATCATCTTTTTATTGGGAGACAGCATGGTAGACAGATACGGCGAATGCAAGCACAATGCCCATGCCAGTTTAGAAGTGGTGCATGGATTCTGTTTGTAAGACTGTTTCATCCTCTGTCAAATATCAGTTCTGCCCACTAAGCTCTTTTGAGCTGATGGCACTCACAATAGGGGCATGCATGGTTTGTCGGCAGCAAAAATCAAAACAGATTAAATTCAATACACAAGCTGACAAATGTAAGTCTCCTAATACTTATGAATCCGTGTGAGTGCGATTGTAAGGCATTGTCCCCAGTGGTAAGGCTTGTCCACATGGGTTATGTTTGTTTTTTGAGAGGTGAATGCGGTGGTGTCAAATTTCCATGACAATGGGACATTGTGTTTTGTGCTGCGTTGCAGGGGAATGTGGCATCAAATCAGCTTGTCATTGCACTAGTTTTGCTTGATTCACTCATTTTTATGACTTAACTAGCAATTATGCCGAATTTTTTTCCACTGTTAATAATAACAATTATGTTCATTTGTTGTTGAATACATTTTATTGTCATTAATTACTTCAATGACCATCATAAAGTTGCAATGAAAGCTTGAAACAAATGATCATAATCAGGTGAGCACAAATGTTTTTGGCAACATTTCTGAATGTTGGGACGATTGTGTCAATCCAGGAGTTCTTTAATTGCAACGTTGTTGACTGGATTGGTCTCCACCCATCAATGAGACCAAGCGTTGCTGGGAAAGACACCGGACTCACAGTTACACCTAATAGAAAGGGGCACTTTGCGCGGCAGCTTCATCACCACTGATGAGTGAATAAGTGAAGATAGATGTGAGCGACAGAGGATGCAACACTGCAGCACAAACAACCAACCAAGTTCATTATTCTTTTTTTTTTTTTTCAATCGAAGCAGCCATCTCTGCCTAACAAACCCAACCAGCAAAGACAAGACAAGGTCATGTTTTTCATGTAGTGCCTTTCTCTCCTCGTGCTCTGAAAGTGCCTCATAAATAAACACCATCATTGTAAGTCGCACTGTGAGCCATTGTAAGTAATAACTAATGGCGCATTCAACATCATCATGTGGATTTGAACAAAAGACTCGCTTTTTTCAATACTTTGTGGAGTCTTTTTTTTTTTCTCCCCGTAATACTTTAGTATCCTATCACACAGCACTGGATTGCATAATGTTTCATACTCGAACCTTGCATACTAAGTCAGCTGTGGCAGTAGCCATGGCAATAATGATAGCACATAATTAGGGTCTCATATCCCTTAGCTTCCTCCATAATTGCAGTCTCCAAACCAGAAATCTCCATTTGCATGTTTCTCAATATGAACGAAACTCATTAATTGTAGACAATGAGGATTAGGACTATGCAAAGCTTAACTGTAATGTGGGAGCTAAAAGTGAATAAGCCTTTCTGTTTGCCAAACCAGAGATGTCCTCATCAACTCCTCCTCTTGCATTCGATTGTTGGAAAGAATGTTTTTCATGTGCAGATGCAGATGCAGCGTGGACGTCTCCATAAAGCAGAAAAACGTGTGGTTTTACATAAAACAGAGCATGGAAGTCCAACATCGTCATACGGTAAATACTATTAGACCTTCCATTGCCCTGTGGTTGCAACGCCAACAGTGCAGCAATATACGGTAATTTGACAACTGGGATGCACACGCATGTGCAACTGGATCATTTAGGTGGAGGGGGTTACACTTCCACAAAGATGGATGCTGCCTGTTCCAAGCAATGTCCCAGAGGAAAACATTTATTATCCCCCAGTTTTTCTTTGAGATCATTTCTCAAATTAAATAAGTAGGGTGCTGCTGCAATGTAGGCTGTAGAGTAAAATGGGTGAAAGATTAATCAGGAAAAGCTCTATTACCATGACAGGTATTAATGTAAGGAGTTGTTATATGATGAATGAAATGAAACGTGGACAAAAAAAAAAGGACAAAAGTTTATGTGATGGGAAGGAAAAAAAAGAAGCAAAACCAAGTCTACCATGACAGAACTAGTCAGCAAATCCCAGGGTGAGTGTCCTTATACTCCCATGGGAGTTACTCCTTCTTCATTTATTTACAGCTGTCTGCAGGAGCAGAGGCAGATAAACAACTGCAACTCTCTTGCGAGAGGTCGTTGCCACAGCCAAGATCTCATCTAATCATTATGAAATGCATGATCAAATGCAACATATACTCTATTACGCCGCTGCACACAACACACATTTGCACACAAGGCAGCACAAACTTGCCTTCCCTGCTACATTATTTGCACAATAGATATGCAGACTCAGCCTTCCAGAGTGCAGCAGAGTGAGTGTTCATTTTTTTTATGTAGGAGTAAGACATAACCTACAGTCTTTGAAAGAGGCTCAAGTATTTCTCTGTTTTTTTTTTGGTGTTTTTGTCACAAGGACACAGCAGTAGGAGATAGTGTGCGAACCAAGCTTTTTGCAAGTTCCTCACATAAAAACACCTTTTTTTTTTCTTTTCAAGGAAAAAAAGTATGTTGCTTTAACCTTGATGGTTTT
Source organism: Salarias fasciatus (assembly GCF_902148845.1). NCBI lineage: Eukaryota > Metazoa > Chordata > Actinopteri > Blenniiformes > Blenniidae > Salarias > Salarias fasciatus. The sequence goes on from NW_021941264.1 coordinate 8,070, forward strand.
TGTTCTTTCTCAAGACCCACATCCCTACAGCTCAGTCCAGTTCATCGGCACACAAAAGCTTCAAACACATATTTGTTCCATACCCAGGGGCTGCTTGCATTGTTCCTAAGCAAATGATTCTATTCTCCAACCAACAGCACTCCCGTTTATGAACTGCCAGTTCAAGATCTGCAATTGTTATTCTGTGAATGGCGGAACTTGACATGGGAAACATGCACAATATTGGATTATAGTGATAATCTGGGATCCTGTTTTAGCATGCATTGAGGAATATATTCAGGAGGGAGCTGAAGATTGTTCAAACAGATCAACGAGCTTGTGCGCAATGTGCCTTCGTTCCACTCTTCAAATTCCCAGATAGAAATCAGACAATATGGAAATCATGTTAAATTTGTTCTGTGTGAACCCATGGATGAAATACTGTGCGGTACCACTGGTGCAGGAACTGTCAGCATCCGCAATGCAATTAAAAAATTGAAATGCACAAAGTACTGTATGCCAGCTATTTTATGAACTAAAGGAGGTATTTGGTTATCACATGTAGCCGCGGTTTTTAAGATCATTTTTGGATGGATAACCTGCAGTGTATCTACTGATGACTGACTGCACTTATAGAGGGGAGAATACGAAAAAAATGCTACAGATTGATTTGCAAAGTTCACGTTCTTGATAAAAATTACTAAGGAATGAAACTCATAATCCAATAGATTTCCAAAGGGCAAAGTGATTTGCAAAGTGAAAGTTAAAAAAAATGATGCCGCTACTGTGAATGTTTGGTGTGGAGGTGAATTTACAATATGCACATAAAAAAAATGCATTTCCAGAAAAAAAAAACCTCAAGAAAAACAGACAATATTTGAAACTGAAGCTTCTAACCTTTAAACAGATACATAAACAATTACATCTCTGCCCATGCACTCCCACTTAGGCTTGCAAAGGAGAAAGTTGAGAAATATCTTCCAGGAAAAAAACAAAAACAACCAAACAAAAAAACCCACTGGTTAAATGCAAGTTGCAATCTGTCAGACTACTTGTGTATTCTCTCAAACATATAAACATTTTCAGGACAATTAGAACGACTGCTTGGTATATCATCCCGGGTGCTGAAGCTAATCTCAGCAGAATAGTGGCAGGTTGCGCCCTTGAACAGGTCGCCAGTGAATCACAGGGTAAACACCGAGACAGACAACCACACACTTACACATTCATACCTACAGGCAATTTCAGAGTCACGAATTATCCTCTAACACATGTTTTAAGCGTGTGCAAGTGTAACTAAATAACTCATAATTATGTCAATCCGAAAAACAACAGAAATGATGGCTTTGGGCAGTTTAGACCAACACTTAAAATGATGTGAAAGGCAATACTCAAACAAGGTTTTGTGTTAACAGCTTAATGAAGGTGCAGGTAAGTTATAAGGTAGAAAAGTCTGATGAGCAGCATCAAATAAATAACTATGCTTGAAAGACACTATAATAATGATAATGCACTTTTTAGTAAGGTTAGTGAGGTTTATGCAACAACAATTCATGAATAACAGTGAATAATCCAGTTACACAAACATTTCTGAAATAATCTTCACCAAATGAACGATTAAAGTCCAGACTCTTTGTTTTCTAGGATCTTGTGTGTGATGCTATTTTGGATCTGTATGATTCATTAATCATCATATCCTAAAATACGGCAAATACATTTTTGCAAATTTTCAACACTAAGTGCTTCACGGTGTTAATCATGTTCATCCATTCACATGCATTTACACTTTCACACACACACACACACACACACACACATCACCAGCTACAGACTTGCTTTACTATGTGGGAGAAAATTGGGGTCCAGGATTTTGACCAATTGCACTTAAGCACATGGACAGTTGGAGAGATTTTTGATCAAACCACCATCTTCATATTGAAGGAAACAGTGTCAGACACTCCTAACCCATTCCTCCTTGATGTCAGTGACCAAAGTAAATACTTACAAATGATAATTAATTTAGTTAACAACAACAACATTCTTTTCTTTCTTCAATTCAGTAAGCACACCTCAAAGGATTCGGAAGGCAAAAATAAGACCCAGTCTCATCGTCATAGGAGCTTGCTCAGTCCACCACAAACTGCCAGCCGAGGTTTCATTTCATGTCAGGGAAAACACACTGAATCATAAAGACTTGGCTGAACAGACTACGCTGCGAAGAAATGTTTCACACTGCAGTGCTGCTCTAACCTGGAACTATATTTGTCTGTCAAAACCCATCCGAGCCTCAGGTTGTGAGCCCAAGAAAACTATATGCTACAGTGAAATATATATCCTATTTGTGAAATCTTTGGCAAAGAGGTGAAAGCGCTTACTCACAGAGGACTGGTCCAAAGGGCTAAGGTGAAGCAGGGGGCACAAAAATACTACGTTTTCTGCAGAATTTATTTTAATTGAAGAGTGGATACAAATTTAAACGAGTGAACAGAACAGACAAACAAACAAATAGTAATGAGATACATCTGAAGAAAGGATGCAAGAAAATCTGTACACCCCTGAGACATCGCAAAAATAAAAAAAAGAAAAGAAAAAATGGTTTAAGGAAAATGAGGAGGAAGACAAAACATTAAAAAATATTTAAAGAGAAGCCTCCTGTTGGGCCTTCAAATTCACCTCGACCATTCTGAGTTTGTTTACCTCCATGTCTGTGCATGTCAAACTATTCCAGAGCTGCAGGACAAGACAGTTGTGAAGTGAAGCAGTAAAAAGGGGGCCTTATTGATCATTCCTGTCTATGCTGGGGGACTACTGAGCTGAAAACATCCAATGTGTAGTGGATGAGTGCATCTTGACTGAGCAGCGTAGGTCACATAGCAATAACAGTCCAATTTCTTGTGTTAGAAGCCTGGATGCCTCCCCATGCTATTGTTTTTATGTTTCCAACAGGCCACTTCGCTTGCTTATTTGAAGGCCTTCATACATTATGCTTGATCAGCTGACATATTGGTATTGTGTGATTGTTACGTTTTTAATTCATTAAACACAGGAACTTACACTCATGTTACATCGACCAACTCCACTGGTGTAAATGTGTTTGATTTTTGCTATTGCAATGTAATAAATGCACGACAGAAAGCAACAAGTATGACATACTTGGTTCAAATTAATACCATGATTTGTACTGATTCCCGTTTTCACTGCAGTGCTCCGAACTATGGTTTTATTCAACATTCATACACAAAAAACACGGTGTACCATTCTCCAGGTGACAGATACAACAACACTGGATACAGTGGCTCTGCCTCAGACCTCGGATCAATACTACCACATCAATATTGTGTCTCATTTACACTAGCCTTAAGAAAATGGCTTTTTTTTTTCTGCTTTCATCGACACAACAGAAAATATAAGAAGAACTTTTAGAACTTTGCAGTAGTTTTTTTTTTTCTTTTATATATAATCTTGTTCTGGCAAAGTGATTATAAAAGCACTCATGCTAATTTGTTTACTTTCCTTGATCTCTGACACTGTATATGTCATATAGACCGAGCATGATGTTGACGTCATGCTGTGGCTTTCATAGATGTAAGCATGTACCTTGTTTTTTGCTCTTGATGAAATGATGATGAAACGCAGACGTTTTTCAATCAGCAACAAAATTTGTTACCTAAATAAATAATACTGCTCCAACCAGCTCATGGTTGTGGGGTCCTTGAGGCGATCCCCTCTGAACATCCTGACAGTCAGTCACTCTCACACCAGGAGCCATTTAGAGTTTTGCAATTTTATGAAATTCCTGGGTTTTTTTAACTGTGGGTTGAAACTTCAGCAAATGTTTCAATAACAATATGATGAACAATAAATACAAACAATTGGAGAGTTGATGTCGATGTGACTCTGTGTCGGGATTTTCTTCTTCTAAAAGCATTTTTAACAGCATTGTCAGAAACAGAACAGTCAAACAATTAATTTTTGGGGTAAATTTTGATTGAATTTTGTGTTTTTGTGCTTCTGAGGAAAAGTGCTAACTACTCCACCACGAGAGGTTCGTTTCTTGGTTTTCATTGCTGCAGCCATCCATGCTTTATGTGACAACAAAACACGTTACCTGGGGTCACACTGGCATACATATGAAATTTCATTCCGCAAAAGCAAATAAGCTTTAATTGTTTCCAGGCTAAAATCTTCCACGCTGGACTGTTGACTCACCGGAAATGCTCGTTGATCTTGTATCATTGGACTTTCAAGACAGAACTAATGTAAAACATGAAATAATAATGGCGGAGATGACAACTCAAACATTTAATGCAGGTCGTAAATTAATACAAACATCAGTTACCATCATGGAGATTAACAAGTGTTAAACCAACACAGACAGTGGAGATCTGAAGGCTAATCATGGCCAAAGCCCGGTGTGGACTGACTGCAGATCTGTTTGCTTTCGCACCTTCACCTTTTCTCTGTTATCCTGGACTGTTTTCATAATCCTGATTTCAGCCTGATATTGCAAACGTGTTTAAATTACCGGGGAATATAAACTGTAGAAGGGGAGAAATATGTTGGGGTTGATTCCAAAAGCAGGATGATTATTATTAAATGAAACCGGTGTTCACTTATCGCGGACGGAGCGGTTGTGTGCGGGGTCTCGATGTGGGTGAATAGGTAGCAATTGATGAGCGCAGGTGACTCAGCTGGCTGTGAATGGACTTGGCTTCAACATCCACTTGGGCTGCTGCCACAGAAGATGGTGCGAACAATGAGAGTTGACCTCAATCCTCACAAAGTGCTAGCACTGAAACATTCTTTGACAACACGCTGAGAAGCAACATTCTTTAAAAAAAAAAAAAAAAAAAATCCTGCAGAACATTTTTAGAGCATTCCTGCTTCGTTCAAGATTTAAAACCTTAAAACCAAATAGAGAGTTTCAGCAAGTTTCAACAAGCAAAACCTGCATTCTAGCGTCAGATATTTTTAATAGGTATTTTTTCCAACATTTGCATGTTTTTTTTGTAAGCTCTTTTGGTGGTATTCAGGGGTGACACCTGATCCGACTCTGCGCAGTGAATATTACAGCTGCATGAATTGGTAGACAACTGGACTGTTGAGCTGTCCTGTCAGATAACAACAGCTAAGGGACACTTACCGCGAGCCTGAGTGACACAGGTTTTATTGATGGGTTCAGAAATGTCTTTTCTTGTCAACATGTGTCAAAAAAGATAATGTCAAGTAGACCGATCACCCATAACAATATGACCAACTGCAAAACACTGTTTGTCTTCTTCCTGCAAAAAAAAACACTGGTCTGAAACATCAATGTAAGGACGTAATGATAGCGTTGAGGATTTATGTGATTTTTTTTCTGCTTTTGCACATTTTGGAGTTCATGTTTTATTTTCATTTGCCATTCAAGCCATTGCTTGCTTTCTTTTTGCTAACGGCAACTCTCCTGTCTGATTATCTCCCTGGGTCTTGCTCATTTCCTGCTAACTTGTGTATTTCTATCCTGTCCTCAGTGTTGTTCGTGCCAGATCACCCTGTACACTTGTTCAAGTATTCAACTATCCTTTTGTGTGCGTAATCACGTCCTCAGGGGTTTCTTCCATTAGATACGTACCGTTGTTTTGCTCTTGGCTTACTGTTTTGATCAGTTAGTATTGCTTGTTACATTTACATTGATGTCAGCAGTGTCAAAGACGCTTCAAGCTCTTGCATTTAGAAAAAAAAAATGTTGCATTCCCTTCATCCCACAAGTTTTCAGGTTAGCCAAAAGGTCCACAGGTGCTACATGAATCTTCTGTTGTGTTCCTTTAACCATACCGGAAACATTTCTATACTGCGGCTGTGAACATTATTTCTGTTTCTATTTTGAGGCGTACTCTTGCAGAAACGTCTGCACAGGTAGCAACTGACAGGAAGCATTCCCACGAATGGCAGGACTCAAGGTTTCTGAGCAGAAAGCTGCTCATGGCATCGCTGCAAACTGGCCTTTTTCCTCATAACGCATATCTGCTTTATTATGCAACATAAACACCCAGCAACACACACAGTGTCAATGAAACATGATTCATGAAGCCAGGCACTTTTCCATTGATCCACGGTTCTATTCTGATGGTCATTTGTGGGTGTTCTCCACAGTGGACATGGGTCAGCACGGATAATCTGATGGATCGGGCGTTAGGCAGTTCCATGCCTAATTAACATGCATCGTGTGGGCTGAAGCCTTTCAGTCTGTATGTTTTGGATACATTCGAGTGATCGGTTCTTCTTTGTTGCATCCAGACATGTTTTACCAGCATTTAATGAAAATGTTAAAAACAAACAGAGGCTGCTCATGACCATGTTTCCAGTTCTCTGGATTTCCTTCTTTGCACCTTGTTGATTATTGTAAACTGTGAACATTTCAAATGAGCTACAATATTGAAGATGCTCTGACCCAGTTGTTCAGCCATTACTGTCTGATTATTGTGAAAATTGCATTTTATCATTGTTATTCCAGCACACCAACTTCAGTGATTTTTCAGTGTTTTTGCTTCCCCGTTTGTAGCTGATTTAGTGTGCAAAACTACTTGAAAACACAGAAAATACAAATGTGATTTAATCTCATCAATGAAATGTCTTTAACTTAACATAAAAGTGCTATTTTACCTTAGTGAAAACATTTCTATGGCATTTTTTAAGGCCTTCTTCCAGAAATAATGATTTTCCAGCCTCAACCTATACATGATTCTGCAAGCTTATTTTTTTTTTTTTTGGATGGATTCCTGTTTTGAATACCGTGGGACTGGTGAAGACGGGCACTGCGGTGACCTCCATGTTATCTCAGCCGCCCACACGTCTTCTGGCCGCAGAGTATTTTTGCCTTGGAAGATGACCGCGGTAGCTGTGAAAGAGGATGTGCCGTTATTAGGAGCGGTGATACAACACTCTTGACACGCACATAATTGTCTTTGGCATAATGTGAAATCATCACAGTCCAATGTCAGGGGTTCTCATTTCCGGCAAAATCGAAAGCTGGGTTCAATTAGAAAAAAATAAAACTTTGATTAATTACAGTCTGTTAATATCGGGGGAGGAGGGTGACGTGGAGCAGTCGGCTGCTCTCAGAGCGACCATCAATTTGCCTTCAAATGGAAGTTTTAAATTCAAAGTTCTTCATTCTTCCTCTCTTGTCCTCGCCAGCAGAGGAATGTGTCTCCTCGTGCACGGAGGTGTGTGATATTACTCTGTCACTCCGAGCTCTGGTTATCATTTCCTCTGAAGTGTCTGCACTGGAGCAACATAATGGCCCTCGTCTCGGCACCTCGGCCCTCGATCGGCCTGATTATGCCCTCCTTCTCGCCAGACAAATGCCAATCTGCCTTTTTCCGCTCCACAATTAGCAAAATGCCCTTATTTAAACAAGAGGGCATCTCAGTCTAGTGGTGAATACCAAGATCACTCTGTCATAAAGTGAATGTCACTCCACAATTGAATCTCAATCCGCCTCCATGGAGAAGGGCAGGAAGGCTTATCCCAACGGGAGAGCCCGTCTTTTTTTTTTCGGAGGGATACTGTTAACTCCGCCATTGATAATGTTAACTTCTCCAGCCAAGTTTAAATGGCCCATAAAATGTACTCACTAATTGATGCAGTGTAAAGGGCATACGGCACTAACGGGGAGTCAGGCAGACTGAAAATGGACTGGCCTCAGTACTGAAGCCAAACGGAGACAGCCGCAACCGTACCGTTTTATTCTTTTACATGACTGCATGCTCTTTTAGACCATGATGGTAAATTCTAATAATTATCCTGCTCCACGCAATGCAGGCACCCTTTGGTGTTTTCAGCCAATGGCTGCGAGACTGTAGACTCACACGATGAAACAAATACTCAATCCAAAGTACCATATAAAGAAAAGACAAGTGTAAATTATTCACTGTTTCTCTGCTTATTTTACACTTTGAAGCAAGAGCTTACTTATCATCAAGTGCCTAAAAAGCATTTATTGGGCTTTTTCAAAAGATGAATTGTACCTTCAATTTAAAACATTTGCAAATGGAAATATATTGTAAACTAAATTTGACTTCCAGTCATGCATACTAATATAAGCAGTTGCATCTCATTATTGGGTGAAAAAAGGTAAAATTAAAAGAAAAAGGATAAATTTGCTGTAATTGTCACATTATTGACTTCCACTCTCTTTAAGACACAAGTCATTGCTATGATTTCAAGTGACTCCAAAAGCAATAAACGTCTGCATTTGTTTGCTTTTTACAGAAAAGAAGCAAACTCCCAGTTCAACGTTCAATTTCTATTTACTTGTTTGTTTTTAACTTTAACTAGGAAGTCTAAAAAAAAAAAACAATCTTTTTGGCAAATTTTGAACTGATACACTTGTTGGGTATATACTTTGAATTATCATTACTGTCATGATGAAGTAAAGGGAACAGCTATATAAACTGCACATCAGGCCGTTGGGCCCTTTACTTCATCATGACAGTAGTGATTTAAAGTACAGTATATACCTAACACACTTGATTAAAAACAAACAAACAAACAAACAAACAAACAAACAAACATCCAGAGGCGGTATAATAATAGATTTTAGGTTAATATTGAAAAATAGTCACAGTTTGAGTGGTGTTAGGATCTAAAAGAGATTGGTGGTTTCCAAAAAAAGACTGATGATCGATGCAAAAAAAAAAAAAGTTTTGCTATATTGCATTTATTACTGATCTGTTTAATTTAGTTTCTCTAATCAAAAGTTTAATTCATCCAGTTACCGCTTATTTCCTCCTTCTACAGACACATTTTATGCCAAATCACCATATCTAATGAAACAAATGTCTTGTTTGGGGCTGCAGAAACATCAATATGTATTTAAAACATATCATTGGGTTTACTTTCAAAAGTACATTTTACTGATTAAAATCTATCCCATATATAGTCTACATGACTCTTCTGATTATTATGAATTGCAGTAATAATAATGTATTAATTTGTTAACAGTAGGAGTTTTCCATAGGCTTAGTTACAATACAGGGATAACTATACCAAGGATGACAGAGTGAGGTTAATACCTATGGCCATGTCACCCCAAAAGAAATGCGGGTTCTTTTTATGCATGCATATTTTAAGTTTTCCTCAGAAGTACTTTTTTTTTTTTTTAAACTGATTTCTCCTGGGAGTCAGAAGTCCAAGGGGATTTCGGTGAAAATGTGTTAATGCAGTGAACCTTTGTCAAAACTCTTATCAGTGCTCCAGTACGAGTTCTTTGACCATTAGAAATTTTCCAATTATGTTGTGCTAATATTTAAAACCATGGGTTTTTTTTTCTTCTTTTCATGTGTTTTAATTCAGTAATTCGTCCAGCAAGACATTCTAGTGACCTTCACGACCCAGAAAAATCAATCAGGCAAAGTTAAAATGAGTTTGACCAGCCTACACTAAGTTTTGATACAAAATGGAAAGAGGCCACAGCAGAAAAAGCACTGAAATTATTTTCCTTCACCTGTAGCACGCATATAACGTATCCAACAATATTAATTGGTATTAAGCTCTGAAAGGAGCCCATATACAGAACATTCCCTATAAAGAAATGCTGTGAGCGAGACGGAAAAGTAAGGGGGCGTCATTTACAATTGAAAAACTGTAAACAGTTCACTTTCATCTCAGTTTGAATTATTCAATGCTCCTCACAAAAAAAAACTGTTGCTGAGATGAGATTTCTTCCATGGTTGCAACACCACAAATTGAGCTTGTTTCAGTTGATTCAGGCAGGCTATTAGAGGTCACCGCTTCTCATTTCCATTTTGATTCAAACAAGCACACACACACACACACACACTAAAAAAAGAGACACTCACACTACAATTGAGCTGTTCACAGTGGAATCCATTTCTAATAGCTTCTTGGTTCAATAGATGTTGTCTTGGGTGACGATAATAAAAATCAATGTCTCTCAGGAGTTAGTTTGGGAGTTACTCCAGCACAGGTGTACAAGTGACAATCGTGAGAGAGAGGACACATCAAGTATCACTCTCTAGGTTTTTCGAACACACACACTCACACGATTGCTCACAGTTGCCAAGTTGCAGATCATGCCAAGCTGCTGCTGCATCAGGCTACGACATTACCACGGTGGCTTGACAAGTTCGCCAAATTACAAAACACGACTGCGTTCACGGACAAGCATGCAAATTTGTTTGGTTACTAAACAATTACAAATCCATGCAGTGGCCAAATACAGCATGTTCTTCCAAACTAATATGTGAGTCCATTAATCATGCGTGGATAAACATTAATTTAGTCTATGCACGAAAATAGCATTTGGGATTATTGCCGGCCAAGACTCCAATTCCTCATATGAGTAGTTCGCACTGTATATAAGTGGCACTGGGACCAAACGAATAAAAATAAATAAAGCAATGATATTAATCACCAAGCGACACAGCAGAAAATATGTAGTTTTCAAGAAAGCTCAAGGGTCTGTCGAAAACTGTACAGAAGTTTTATTTCATCCCGTCATGGGAGAATAAAAAGGAAGAGTTTTGAGTACATTTGTTTAATTACCATCATTTATGTTTATCGTCGGTCGGCAGGCAGATTACTGTAAACAGGTCGCTTATCTGATCCAGCAGACCATTTGACTGATACATCGATAGAGATCGCTGCTGTTGTTTTTATGGCAAGTCACAATTAAACTACTGAACATTTATTCCTACAGCTGCACAAATCAATATTTACACAGCAATGTAACAATAGATCCCCTCTGAAAAATAACTTGATTATGAGAGCAAAAAAAGTTCATGAACTAGTCTATAATATACATATTAAAAAGAAAGAGAAGAAGAAACACCATTCACACAGGATGTATTGATTATTCATTATGTTGTCTATATTGCACTGTTTGTGCTCCTCACGTTTTTGTTTTATATAAACACTTTTTTTTGCACAACAGTTTCTCTGTTTTCCCTAAAGATTTCTGTTTTTCAGATGTTAATTTGCTTCAGGATCTGAAGGGCAGCAGGCGTTGCATGTTCTACAGACTGCAACGCTCTCTCAGGGAAATCCATAATTTGGGGCGATAAATACAAATTGTACTTTGCTCGACTCTGACAGGTTTCGCAGTCGCACACAAAATGAGTAAGACAGTCCAAGTGCAATTCTCCTGTGGGTGTAAAACACAATAAATATAGGCTTTATTTTCTTATTCTTTTTTAGGAAATCGCAAGTACACAAATATTTGTGCGCATAATATTAACCAAGGTCAATCTGAAATGCGGTCAAGATTTGTGTGTGGCTTACCAGCTTCTATGATTTAGACAAAGTAGTAGACCAAGAGCTAATTCATCACCACCAATTCGGCTCTCGATTCGTAGAAACGCAAAGTAAATTGCAATAAATGTTGGCGCTGAGTTGTTAGGTCATTGTTTGGTGTGAATGTCATTTGTATCGGAGACAACGGTGAAAACACCCCCACACCCCGCAGTGTAGCAGCCGCACTGTGCCAGTTGTTTACTTGTCAAGGTGGGGCTACACAGAGAATCAGTAATAGGAAGCTCCTGTCTGCTGTGGCCTTTACATGAAACACAGTTGTTTTAAGAAGAAGAAGGAGAAGAAAAAAAAAAAATCCTTATTTGGGTATCTGCGGAAAAAGGTAAACAGCATTCTGCGAGGATGGTGTTAGATTTCCGTTATTCTCAAGACAGGCTTTGTGTAGTACACAAAGGTTGATTGATTACCTCTAAATTTGTGTCGTCACGGTAGTTCAAGTTTTCCAAGCGATATCGCAGGTAACCTTCACCGGGCCTCCAGAAACAACGAACAGTTGTCAGGGAACATGAAAATAATGAAGTGCCCTTTGCATCACGATTTGCTATTTGTAAAGCCTTTATTTACACTTTTCAGACACTTTAACTGGGTTCATGATTTCTTCTTTGATCATCTTATTAACAAGGTATTTCAGAGCTTGATCACAAAACAAAAAGCTCACAGATGCATTACACTTATTCATTGTACTGTGATTGTGTGAGTCCAACCATCAGAGGAGCCACTTCTACTCAAACAGCTGATAAAGTTTATCTCGTCCTGGAATTTAGGTGCCAAAATGCATTAACGCAGCAGTTGTTCCTACTGTAACGGTCGATCTGTAATTGTCATCTAAATATAACCATACATGTGCAATTATCATCGTATTTCAAAGTGTTATCAAAAGAAGCTGACATGTTTAAGCCATTCTTAAATAAAGGCCTTATGAGAAACCCAACAGTCGTCTCTGTAAAACACGGATATGTGTCAGAAGTGATTAATACAGGCTTCTATCTCCTGCAGAATTCCAATTATACATTGTCAAAAAAAATCAGTTTGATTAATTTTCTAAACTGTGTTAGGACAGCTGCGAAAAAAAAATAATTGGAAATAGTCACATAATAGACAATTGCAAGAGCGCTACTTTCTCCTTTATTCTGCCCCGAGAGCGGCAGCACATGAAAACAGTTCAGAGGGAATTTAAGATCAAGCCAGGACAGTGTCAGTGCTCTCTAAGGCTTCTCATGAAAAACTCACACTCAGTTTTCAATTCACATCCCAGCCGAGTTCAGCACAACTGCCAGCGAATTAGTGGCTGGAGTTTCAAACTGTCTATACATTTAGCTGGTCAAGCAAACAGTATGTACGTATAACTGATGACATTTAAAAGTTTAAATATATGGCTTTGCATGAGTAAATCATATGTGGATGCACATTTTAGAGCCACTGAGTTTATGTACCTACATAACATGATCCAACTGTCTCTCCACTACCTGAACCCTGTTTTTCACTGGCTGGAGTTATGCTGCCAAGAAAAGACTGCAAGTGCTTCAATCAGTTTCTGCCGTTCGAGACTCAATATAAGTAACTCAACCACTGTTGTTTCAAGCTCATATTTTCTTCTACTGTAGAGAGGCTTCAACTGCTGGCTGGATGGACTGAGTCACACTAAGTATGCCGAGCAAATCAGCAACATTGATTTATTCCTTCTTGACAATTTGATGGCATTTCTGATATGTGGCACTTCCTTAATCCAAATATAAAAGAGACCACTCTCGTTTCTCTCAGGTTCATCACACCTTTACCATTATTGATTATTTTCTCATTGATAACAAAGTGATTCTACTAAATCGGTCCTGCTGCTATGAGTTTAGTCATTTCCACCATGTCTGGGTTTGTTATCTGTGGTGTTTCCTGAACTCAGTCATATCAGCTCATACATATGGATTAAAAAAACCCACCTCCAAGAGTGTAGGTGAGCAGGAGACATGGACCTGCCATGTTTCTGCTTTTACTACTATGTTTCCCCACTGTAGATCTCTATGAAATTCAGTGCTTCTCCGTCGATCACCAAATCCCCAATAAAAAAAAAAGAAGGTAGCTCAACATTCAATTAGAATGTGGGCTCAGCTCAGAAAAACATTGTGCTCTATGTGCTTCCTCTCTCTCTCCTGCCTTATCGAACCATTCTTTTCAACCCTCTATATCTGATCAGCGTTTCAGGAGTGGCATGGAAGAGGAATAAACATTTTAAAGACTTTTTTATAGGTAACAGCTTTGCTTCATGGGAACAACGCTCCTAGAAATATCATCTACTTTTACATATTTTCAAAGACAATGCAAAACTAAATGGGAAGTGACATCTGACGTGATTTACTGGTATCCTGTATGTCATCTCTGTATGCCACTGGTGGAAATGAATAAATTAAGCAAATCAAGAAGTGAGTCTTTCTTCTAGAAGCATCAATTTGAAGGGAAAAAGCTCAGAATAAGGAAGTTTTCAGGGGTTTTGGGCTTTGTGGTGACTGTCACACTGCAATACAGTGACAGTTAAAAGCTTCAAATTTAGTGTAGTAGTACATTACAAGTTTTGTTTTTGTGCAGTGGTTTGCTGGATGTTATGCGTTTGTCATCCATGCGCAACATTCAGCTCAAATTGAGTCTGAAAGGTTTCATATTCATACGCTCATAACATTGATTCCTTCCATCTGTCATCACTAATAAAAGCAGTACCAATGTAATAATAAGCATTTGAAGAATCTGATGTGTTTACAATGAAGCTCAAAATAGCACAATAATTGAATAAACTCAATATGACTTGAGAAAGCTACAACTCACTCAAGTATGTTAGAATAGAGGTCAACTATTTCATAATATCTGAGCACTCAAGCATGAGAATGAAAGTTAAGTGGAATTGGGGAATGGCAGCTTTCCGTGAAGCCTCCATATCTCAGAATAAAGCTGTAGGAGGCATTGACATAAATTTTTTTTTTTTTTTCTCAAATATGAATCAAATGAAAAATAGAGTGGAAACCTTTAATGAAGCTTTCTGTTTTGGCTCTGATAGGAATAGTTAGTTCTATTAGATCCAGAATTAAGTCAGGGCGATACAATGAGGCCCAGCACAGTGCAGTTTCAGGGCACCATTGCAATGCAGTGCATGTGAATAATTATTCATTAAGACACATTTCAGCGCCGCTGATAAACGGGGGAAGACATGATATGAAAAACAAATAAATTCTGCATTCTGTTTATTGTATCTGCGGCATTAAAAACATGTTGATGGTCAACAATTTGCAGCGTGATTTGAATTGAATTTGCATATAATACCCCTCTGTTTTTTTTAATGCTGTGATAAAATGACCACAGTTTGTAAAAATAACAGCCATGCAACAACCCCACCAGCAGCAACAGCAGGACAAAGGCAAAAATGTCTGCAGTGTAGAAAATTCCAAAGAAGAAGGTGGTGTGGCATCAACTGCAGAGGCCAATACTGCCTGTCAATCAGGGTCGTCAGACGCAGAACAATTCTACAGCTATAACTCATAGGACTTTTTGTGAAATAACTTTAAATTGGGGGAAAAAACAGGGATTTATGCTATTTATTTATTTATTTTAAATATATTTGTGATGATTTGTTGTTTGTGTGGGAGGAGAAACTAATTACGGAGTCTGGGACACGCAGATTGAGAAACATTTTATGAGTTTTTAGCAGGAACAAAAATGTTGAGAGTGTTTATTTTTTGGTGGAATCATTAAGTTTGGAAAAGGATTTGTACAAATGATGGACACCACCAATAAACAGGAGAAAAAGAACAATGCACTTGTGTGCAATGTGATTTATTGTGGACAATTATCAAAACACAGACTCCCACTGATAATGCGTCGTTTGATCATTCAAAGATGCCAATCCACAAGTTTTGGGCTGAGAAATCTCCTGTAGAATAGTGAACAATGCTCATGACTTTGTAAATGCACAGTTGCTCACGACTCATGTGAATGGCGACGTGCATGCCATGCTCAGTGAACGCCTCATGAGAGAGGCTTTGACTGCTTTATGTAACAGTCTGCATACAAAGCTTCAGAAAAAGTGGTCTGTAACCATGCCACAGTAACATAAAATAGAAACCACTTATGTTTCACCCTTCACACATAAAATGCAGCTGCTAGAGCTTGTAAATTTAAAAAAGCATTTTAATTTATTCACAGTAATTCAACATTAAAAGACAAGAAAAGTAGTCTGAAACAAATGAGACGATAGTGGCATCTAGTAAAATCTGACAAAAGTATGTATACAAAACAGACTGAGGGAAGAGGGAGAAAAGACGAGTGGACGTGTTACTATTACACCTCACGCTCGCTGTGTGTCACACTCTGAAGCCAAACCCTTGCAGGCCCTGGCATTGGCACCGTCTTCAATAGTCAAAAAGTACCTCGGTTACAGACACTGGCATGTGTTGATTCAGAGTGTCCCCTCTCCCCATCAGGATTATTCTTTGCCAGCTAAATTCTGCTGAGGGGGGAAGCTGGCAAGGGCTCCTGCTGAAAATGTCAATGCCAGACAATAGAGGTGAGTGTCGAAAGTTATGCAAGCATATATATGCTGCACAGACTTCAATAACAATACCGTACACAGGCAGGAAAAACGGCGCAGACGTTGTGATTATCCTGCGATGGGTTACTGACCTGTCTGGCACTCGACCTCCTCTCATAATCAGTTCCAGCCCCCAGCGACCCTGAGCTGGATAATCTTGTGCAGAAGATTGATGGATGGAAAAATGCAGTACATAGAGAATTGTGCACATAAATATTAAATCAATATCATAGTTTTTTCTTCTGCTCATTCATGTATTGTTGTACCGTCTGTCCAGCTGTTCAGATGTAAAGGTTGCCACAGCAAGTCATTGTGACTTGCTGTAACTCCTGCTGTACTTTAACCTACAAACAACAGTACAGCGGTGCACCTTTTAGCAACATGCGGCTGAAACAGGTGCTTTTCGACTCAAGGACATTAGATTTCCAGAGAACAGCAACAACAAATAAGCTCTCCAGTACAGCAAGTGAGTTCATTCAAAGACTTTAATTATACAAACTGACGCTTCAACATGGCTGAATCCTCTGAAGAAGAGAAATGTCATTGGAAAATGGGCTGACAGAAGGTTTAAATCCATTCATAGGTGAGAGCTGCCAAACAAAACACCTTTTGTCCAGTTGCACTTAAGTAGAAAAAAAACAAGTGGATACACCTGTCCGGTGTGGCAAACTGTTGAAAACGTGACTTTTCTGCAGTGGTGCTGTGGTCACTGTCCCAGCTTTATATGTTTTTTTTTTTTTTTTTTTTTTTTTTGCAGTATTATTACATTAGGATCAGAAAATGATCTCTGTGCATCAGACCTTTAATGAATCTTTTAAGCTAAGATCAAAACAAAAACAAAGAATAAATGCTGAGATCTTATGGAGGTCCAAAGCCTCTAAATACATCGGTGTGTTTCACTCCCTTTTGTTCCCAACAAAATTGCAAAACTTTGGAAATGATTTAAAGTTTGAAAAGTGCTGCCGGCCAAATAACTGCCATGGCCTGCGTCAGCTAATTTGTCAGCTGACATTGTGGGCTGCCATCACCAACTGGGTGGTCTATTAAAGCTGGCAGACTCATTCTTGCTGATGTTCAACCTTTTGCAGGGGGGGAGCAGAGGCTCTCACACCCAGATGCACAGCCGGCCTCCACCTGTCATGTTTCCCAGATACAATCCCAGTTTGTAAAATCTTCCGTTTCAGAGGAATTTTGAGTGTTATTGTATCTTGAATGTGTGCTGTATCCTCAGGCTCATTTTTGTGTGCCATTGCGTACACGTATGGAAATGCACAAACTGAAGTCCAACCTGTGTCTTCATTACATCTGATTGTGGGGGAAAAAGATGTAAAGTGAATATCGAATGTTCTCCAACAGGCTCACAGATCACCACTGCCTGTGATTGTGCCTCTTTCTCAACATCAACAGTGGCGTTACTTCCCTGCGATCGATGTGTTAGCTGTTGTACACTTTATTCTTCTTCTCTCCAAAAAAAGGGCTCTACTTTTGTTCTTGGTATTTTGCCAGCATACTGATTCAGAGCCGTGCCCTCTCACAAATTAAATGCCAAATGCTCATTCCGATGCATTGGAGGCATTGACATCTAAAGGTAGTTTGCACTGTTTCAAGCACTGTTTTCTGTTTTCTTGTTACTTGGAGAACATATGAGCCTTTACTCGGATAACTTAACCACATTTTCTTTGATTTCTCCGATTTTTTCCATTGTTTAATTATTGATCAACATCTAAAGATGAACAAGACATGTTTAAAAAAAAATACAGTCCACAGTAGTGTCAGGTACATTCATAATCAGTTGTAACTGTTTTGAATATTTACATTGCACAGAGTGCATTTGCTTCATCTGTTGAACTAAACTGAGACAGACATGAAAATATAGTTTGTATTCAGTTCTTTTACTTTCCAATAGTCATTTACGCAGTGGAAAAATAGGGGATTAACACAGTCTTTTACTCAAGCTTTACCAGAAGAAAAAAATATTAGATAATGACTTGCAAAAATAATTTCCTACTCCATAATCATATCCAACTTTTCCTTTTGTTATGGTTTGCTGTATGAAAGTTTGTATCCAGAAGAACGATAAAAAAAAAAAAAAACCTTCTTTGCAGGCTTTTGCATATTAAAACTGTAGAAACTGAGTGAGAAGAAAGGTCTGACGAGGTGCTTCTTGCAGGAATTTAAACTTTTTTTTCTAAAAAAAAAAAAAAAATCCAAACATCCATCTTTTTATTTGTGGTAAGATGTGTAAAATGCACTTAGAAAAGAAATAATAAATTTTGTTAGTTATTATATGAGGATTTAGATGCATATATAGCTCACAATAATCCACGTAAGGCTTATGAAATAAAATAAAATAAAATAGTTAAACTATAAAATGGAAAGAATGTGACCTTAGAAAATCAAAGTCCATGCATAATGATGTTCTGCAATGTGAACCAGGGGCATCAACAGCTGAGCTGGAGGCCTTGGCAGTTTTCCCACATGAGGAAAAAAAAAAAAAAAAAAAGAAGAAGAAGAAGCATTTTGGACTATCATGTGCAGAGAAGAGGCGAGCTGTCTGAGAACTTTGATAGCTGCAGATATTGTCGTCCCCTGGTGAACGAACGTTGTTCCACAGGAGATCATACCATTCCTGTGTGAGTTCTGAAAGCCTCTTCTTCACGTTTGCAAAGCCGTTCGTGGTGAATAAAGGTCATCTCAGCCACATCTCAGACTGGTTATGAAGTTAAAAAAAAAAAAAAAAAGACTGAGAGAAAAGGAGTTTGTGCATAATGTAGATCTTCAGAGAGTGACAAGAACAAGGAAAAAAAAAAAAAACAATGGACAATTCTGTATTCCTCATTTTTCACATTAAGTCATCAAGGTCCGGGTGGTCTCAGGATTTTCACTAAAGCTCCTCAAGAACCCATTGTATATGCAGTCTTACTCGTCCCTTGTAGCCTTAACCAGCAGCTCGCCATGAGAAATATCTAAGGTCAATTGGGGATCGTGAGTGTGGGAGGCATAACTACTATTGTCTATAAGGGGAGTTCCTTTGCCTCCAGCATGTACCCAAAACTGGAAACTGCATTAGTTATGCATACATTTAGGTTTTACTTAGCTTCCTGACCTTTGACCCACAGACAGCACAAAAGCCAATATATTCCATAATGAGACGTTTGCCTCCAATGAATTGGCCTAAAATAGCTGTATGGCAACAGATTAAATAAAAATTAACATACAGTGCACCAAGTACATTTTAACAAAGGATACCAAAACATCTCTTTATTGTTTTTTTTTTATTATTTATTGGTGTATTGGTGAGCAAATAGTTACAGTGGTATGAAGAATTATTGATATTGGTTGACTAAAAATACAAATGAATGGATGTAAAAATCTGAATCAGTTTATCAGTTTAGTGAATGCATTAATTTACAGTGACATATTTCTCACAAGCGATGTCCATTAACTTGTTGAATCCTAAGAAGCAGACTGCTGGATTTATATATATTAAAACTAAATATTGTTTTTAATGAATTTGCATTTCATTTTGCTTTGATGTTTAAATATACACATAATTCTCTGCTACATTTATTATTTCAGCATGAGTAACCTACAAAGTTGAAAGGGGAAGATGGTTGGTAAAGAATAAGAAAAGCTATTGCCATCCTTGGTGCCTTTTAAAGCTGTAATTGTAAAGGAAAGAGTTACTCTGAACCAATATGAGTGACACCAATGAAGCTTTTCCACAGCCTCATATCTTAATGATCAGTGGTACAGTCTGTCAGTGTACTAATATTTACTAATGTCTGAACGTATACGTTACTAATACAACATTCAAAACTTAGAATAGATCCCTAGACTTATGGCACAGCTCCTGTCAGGCTTAAAATGATTTTCAAAAGAACCCGAGCAAAATTTACACTTTCAAAACAGAATTACAAGCAGTCTATAAACAGTTAATATGAATCGAAGCATAGAACATGTAACATGTGTGTACAATGTTGGTGTAATACAAGATGAAAAAATGAATGCATTTGTGTCTATTACTGCCTGTTACTGCAGCTCTTTGTAACTCTCGTCAGCGATGCTTATGAACATCTCCTGAGGTGCGCTGCCATGTAACTGCAAGCTAACATGTTTTCAGACCTCTTATTGGCTCACACACTACCACAGATTTTTTTCCTAAAAAGCAAAACACAAAAGATCGTCCTCAAGGCCACTCACAAAGAGCCTGAAAAGCAATGTAAAGTGCACCACATATAAAATGTATCTTCAACATATTTGATGTACTGTCCACCTGTAACAACTGTACCCACTTTTTCATGCAAGAACTTGTGCCAAAGATGAGGAGAGTCAAGCAATTAAAAGCAAAAATCTAATCCAAAGATTGCACAGATGATAAAGTAATGCACGGCGAGAAAAACCATAACAAGTAAAACTGGAGTATAATTTCTAATTTCCTGGCCATAACACATTTTACTATAGGGAAATTAAATATGATTATTGGAATGTGCATCTTCGTAATGGATTAAAGTCAGTATTTGTTTGTTTTTGTTGTTTTGTGTTCTTCCCGGAGTTTCAGTGTATGGGAATAGAAAACGCCCGTTCCGTGTTCGCCCCCGTGGTGTTTTGGACACGTCGTGTGAAGCCTGTTTCCATGACATCACAGACTGTATCCATAATCGAGCCGCACTGGAGAAGTCACAGAATCATTTCCCTCTGTTCGCTCTCTCAGCATGGCCTTCACTTTTCTTTTTTTTTTTTTTTTGTGTGTGTGTGTGTGTCTTTTTTTCTCACAGCCATTTGTTTCCCTGGGCAAACTCTACAAACAAAAGATGAAGGAATATGGAAACTATTTTTTTCTTGCCTAAAACTTCAAGGCTGTCAATTGCTTATGTATGCAACTTGCACAGCCCCCCCTAATCTGTCAGTTTGGGAGAAGGTACAAAGACAGTAGAGGACCGGATAAACTTTTTGTGAATTCACAAGAACAAGTTAAGGTTTGCTAAATGATGGCTTCTCAGAGCTGAGACTGATGGATTTATTTGACCACTGGTCCAGCTGCAGGAGCAGCCAGTTGCACCTTAACGTATTACTCTTCAGCCTCAAGAAGCAAGAGAGCGAGCGAGAGAGCGAGCGAGCAGAGGGGATGGGATAAACTGAGATGGTGAGAATGTGTCACCTCTCCAGTTTTTCACACATTTCTGAAGTAAGGGTGACAAACAGGCGAGTGCCATTTGTGAGCAGGCGGATTGTGACAGGATTTCTGTCAGGGCTGGCGAGTCTAATTAACGGACTGCAGGAGGGCAGCGGAGAGAGAGAGCAACACTTGAGCTGGAGGGGTCAAAGGTTCAATGACACATCCACCGATGTACGGTCCCATAGAGGTCATGTAACGCGCAGTGACGCACACACTCCAGATCCACAAAGAAGCAGAGGTCATATACAGTTTATGGCCTTCTTACAATTTTTATTATTGTTATTATGAGTCTAGAAAAAAAAAATCCTTCAGATCAATCACATTCTAAGACTGATCTTATTTTATTGCAATTTTTAAAAACAGATTTAACTTCTGAAAAAG
The DNA here is from genome assembly GCF_902148845.1 of Salarias fasciatus. Lineage (NCBI taxonomy): Eukaryota > Metazoa > Chordata > Actinopteri > Blenniiformes > Blenniidae > Salarias > Salarias fasciatus. The sequence goes on from NW_021941264.1 coordinate 29,492, forward strand.
GTGTTTCAAGTATGCAAAAAACAACAAAAATTACAACTTCAATACATAATTCAGGTCAGTGGTTCAAAAATAATTTATAGTGTATTCACGGTAACACCAGAGATGATTTACTTGAACCAGGCCTCTTATGTTGTGTAACCTGAAAATGTAGCATCACAATTTTCTATCATACCTTTAAACTGTGAGCAACGGTATATATCAAACTTTTTTTTCATATTTCTTCTAAATTAGCCACTTTAAGATTAATATCAAAGATGAAATGAAATGAACTGATTAAACTAATCATTAGAGCCTCCCAGTCAGGACTGCAGTCCACAGCTGAGATTTAAATGTATCACAGGCACCTTGCATACATACAAAACTAGTTTCACAGACACTGTCTAGTTTTTTTAATATTCCCCCAATGGTTCCAGTAAGTCAGTCTAGGCAGGTTTTTTGCAGTTTATATCACAGCACACAAATACTCAGCAATTAAGTTCATTTGATGTGGCAATAGCATTCAGTGAATAAAAGAAAGAAGAATGCAGGCTTGGGGTCAGTTTGACACTTTCCAAAAGATTTTCACCTACTCGATCAAGCGTGGGTTTACTTTGGGTTCCCTGGTTTCTCCTCAAACTCCAGAAACATCCATTGATACTAATTAGTGTCTCTAAATGGATGGACAGATGGATAGATCGATGGATGATAGCGGTGCTTATTTCAACTGTATTGAGAAAGTCACAGAAGCAACTATGCCTGTTGAGTTCACGGTATTTTGGATAAAAGGTTAAGGTCTTTTTTCTTATCTCGATAAACTCCAGCACCACAATTACCCTGTTTTTTTTTTTTTTTAATGCTGTTATACTAAAGCAAAAGTAGTGAGCTACATGAGGTTCCCCCTCGCTGTGAGTCACACACACACACACACACACACACACACCCACACACACACACACACACACACACACACACACACACACACACACACACACAGGAAACTACACATGCGGATCCCTGTCACATGTCCCCATCTAGAAGAGAACAGCAGCTGAAAAAGGTCCCATGAGTCAACGGGCACGCACAGCGCTGGAATTTGGACCTGAGGGACTGTGCTCAATCTGGGGGACGTAATACCCCTCCACACTCCCCAATGCCCCTCACCCACCCCCCCTGCTCAACTGCTCGCTCAGCTGGGTCTGCACCCCGCCTGCCCTCACTCTCCACCAAACTGATATCCTTTAAAGGCTGCCGCAGGCAAGGCCAGTTTACATATATCCAACTCGACAGGCGAGCCAGGAGGAAACAAGACCAATGACCCGCACAGATCCATTCACATGCAAAGACTGGAGAAAATGAGACACTATAAGTCTCATTCTCTTTTTGTCACAGTCTTTTTGAATAATTTCATTTTTTTTCCCAAACAGTTGTTTGTTTCCTTGATTTAACGTCCCATTTTGTTTTTGAGTCTTCATTTGCCTCCCAATTCTCTTATGAGTGATGAACTGTATTTCATAAAACATCTTGATTTGTATTCCTGAGCAGACAAAAACAGATTAATTATTTTGTATTATAAGGGATCAGAAATGTTTTCAAGATCATTTAATCTTATTGTGAGGGGTGAGCCATTTTTGAATAAGCTCAGAGAATAGCAGCAGGAACAAATGGGGGAAATAAAACAACCTGAGAGCTGAGTTTCAAATTTTTCCTTCGTTTTCAGTTTTAGCTTTTGTTTGCACACAAATCCACATTCAGCTTGACATTGATGAGTTTAAAAGGTTTTACTTTGAGAAAATAGGTGACTGAGTACAACCTCGGCTGCCTTAGTAAAGACCGACAATTTAGTGAAATGTGTGTCAAATTAATAATCTTCGACCTTGCATCCTGATCATCTTAAATCATACGAACAACTCTAAAACAGCACTTTAATCTCAGCTGACCCAATAAACTAAAGCTTATAAATGGTTATTATAAATGATGATTGTTTATAACAACATCAATCAACACAAAATGTTGACAGAATTGAAAGTCAAGACAGATTTCTTAGAATTTAAACTGTAAATAGGAATAATTCTGTATGAAAGTTATGAAAATTCACTGTGAGCGTTTAAATGTGTACAGATAAGCTGTATCTTGCAGTGGGTGGGGGTGGGGGTGGGGGGGGTGTCTCTTTTGGTCAAAGTTTGTGAAATACTGCAAATCTGATCAAATCAAGGTTAAAGGTTACATCACGGCAATGTGAGCAGCAAGGCTTTTTAGACCAAACGCCATCCTTTGAGGTTTACGTTGCTGTCATACATTTTTTTTTTCCCATTGAAATTGAATATTTGCAGTATTGGCATGAAAGATGCCCCTTGTGACTCTGGCACAGTATTCTGCTAACTACAATGTCGAATCAGAATTTAAGGCCATGGAGTGCATGTTGTGGTAACGCTGTGTGCCTGGCAAATCAAACATTTGAGGAAAAAAAAAACTGCAGTAAAACCAGAATGCAATGCCAACACTGCTGAAAATGCAACGGGATAAAAAAGAAGAAAGAAGAAAAAAAAAAAAAAAATGGCCGACACATGAAAGCACTGTGTCTGTTCCATACTCTGTCCCGTGTGCGCTCCAGCCGGAGGTTTCCTCCATCAGCTCTCTGTCACATTCCCCACACCCAAAGAAAATTGTACAAGCAGGTTCAGCTCTCCGCCGTGTTTACACAACAATGAATCCGGTGTTTGGCAAGTGAGGAACCCATTTCAAAAGGAAACGTGGACAAACTGTACACGTGAACCTCTGCTGATTGAGCAGACCGTGTTTGATACGGTTGTGTACACAGCAACACATCACCTCTTGACTCGTGACACTTGACTGTTTTCAAATCTTGCAGCTCCTTTCAAACTCAGTTCTTCTATCGGGTTTCAACACATTCTTATGTGTTTGTTGCTGGTCCTCGGTGGGGTAAACACACAGAAGTGATTCTAAAGAGTCATACTGGACTTCTATCATCATGATTCTGTCGTGAAAAGGGGTGTGAGGAACAGTTTTGTATAGAAAAGGAGAGATTCATTTAGAACTAGCGTTTCAAACTGATTTTGTTTTGTTTAGTATACTTTTGCCTCATTTTTGTGGAGCGTGTTGAAAGGTGGCCTCAGTTTCCTGATCTTCGCTGACCGGAGAGGTAAACCTTTGTGGTCCTCTCCTCCTTTCTGCATCACCTTCTCAGTTCAGTACAATCAGAGGTGATTTGTGATTCCGTATACTTCCAATCTCTGTAAAACCTTGTGCTTCAAAATCCCTATAGATCAACAGTCAACCAGCCAATCGTGCCATCAGTATCTATGCCAAGTTAACACCCACTAAACTCCCTTTCTTCCCCATTCTCATGCTCTGTTTGGACTTCAGCTGGTCATCTTGCCCATTGCTTCATGTGAAATGATTGATTAGATATCTGCTTTAACAAGTGGTTGAAAAGATGTATCTAATAAAAGTCACCAGTGAATAGTAGCAGTCCATCTGTTGCTTCTCCAAATAACCAAACCTTAGTTTGTGAACCATTTTCACTGTACATACTGCATACATGAAAAGTATATCACACTATATTTAACATTACCAGATACTATGTCAACTATCTTTGAACATTCATTTAAAATAAATTCTCTCACATAAACTCCTGTTGGGCTGTGCTTAGAGATAGCTGTTGATTTTTTTCTTCTTCTTTTCATTTCAAGTGTGAACCTCAAAATAAGCCTTTTATGATTGAAGCTCTGGGGCATGGACACTCCACCATAATGAGCACACACAAATTGCACACTCTTTCCAAACAGATCCAAGGGTATTGAACTTAAGCTGTTGTGGAATCTGCTGTGTTTGAGTATTCTTTCAGATTTAACATGTCATACAATTCTGATGTTTTTTTTTAATCAACCATCCAAAATATTATTCCAAAGAAACAATAGATACACATCATATTACTCACAAAAAGGGAGGCGAGAAGCTCCAGGTGTTATATCAGATGTTTCAGAACTGCTTCTACCAGTGTGGTCTGAATGCGAGACAACCTGTGGGGGTACCTGATCACACCACCCGGTACAGGCTCCCTCAGATTGATGGCCTGGAGAGCATCCACACTGTAGGAGGCTCCAGTGGGCCACGGTGCTGTTCTCTGATGAAACCCCTGTTGAGCAGAAAAGATGTTGAAGACATCAAGGAGAGAATCCGACATTGTTAACACCAGATGAGCCTTTGGTGGTGTAACAGTGTGGACGGGTTTGTCTAGACAATACAGAACGACCCTACACTTTGTGAATGGTTCAGTGACAAGTCCATACTACCTAAATAACATCATTTATCCAGTTATTGTGTTCTTGTTTGACCAACACAGGTCTAGTTTCGTCTACATGGACAACAGTGCTCCAGCTAATCAAGATGGCGTCATGGCTGCTGGAGACTGAGGCACCTCAAAAGGGCGACCTGCACTTTCCCCAGCCCTGCATGGGGTTTCTGTGGGATAGCTTGGGTCGCCATGTCGGGGCTTGTAGCTCTGTACCTCAGAGTCTCAGTGACCTGATTGCCACCCTTGACCTGAAATGCCATGCCTCAGCAGACAATAAGTCCATCTGTGAACAGCATGAGACGCTTTAGTCAATCTGCAATTGATACTGAAGGGCACATGGCAACTTACTGAGACAATTTTTGTTGTTGTATAACCACCACTGTTGTTGACTTAATTTAATAAACTGCTTGAGATGAGTAATCACCTTAATTTTTTTTCACATTTTCCATAAATTTCACCTGAATCCAAAATATCTCTATCGATTTGTGAGTAATGTATTTTCCTATATAGGTCTCCACTACATATAGCTCAATAGATGTGTAAGGATTTATCCAATAGCAGCGTGCACCCTGCAGGGCAGCTATTTACACCTGCAGGCAAAGCTCAATTACAAGCCATTAGGCTGGTATATATTATAATGGACACAGCCTCTCTCCAGATTATAAATGTCACACGAGGCAACTACTTTTTATATATTAAATTAATAGGGTTTAACGATTTTTCTGAGCTCTAAAGGAGTCCTGAATCACATTTGAGATTCTCTCAGATGTCTTTCCAAGCGGTGGGTAGCTCTTCTAATTAGATAGGTGTTTGTGTGCTGGAGGTATTGCCAATTATCACAGTGACAAAGCACAAACATTAATAGACGATCGACTGCAACCAGACAGCGGCGTCTGGAGCTTCAAGCCCAAATAGGCACCCTTGTAGACAGGTCATAAAGCCAAAGGTGAAATCCAATTAATCACTCTATATCGGTGTAGATAACTACACCGAACAAGAATTATTATACATTTGTGTATCTTAATGAATGTGACTGAAATTAACCTGCAGTGTCTCTCTCCAAATCTGCCCCTAATTAAAGTGAAAGAAACTGTCTGTCAAATAAAGTCTCCTCAATCAAATCATGGCCAGGAAGCTGTGTGTACCTGATAGTGTCACGGAGACCGCGGTTTACCTTCAGTAATTAAGATATCATCTTGAAAGCACAACCCTGAGCTACTTTGGGGGATTATTACACAACATGAGCATGCTGCAGTGCAATGAGGTCAGGCAATCCTTTCATGAAAAATGACCTAACAGCCTGGTTGTGAAGGCTGCAACAACGCAAGGTGTGTAACGTATATATCAACCTCGAGTGGGCAAAGCAATTATGATAATAAAAGGAAAGAAAGTTGTGTGACAAATTGCCTATGCTGAAAGAAGCAAGTATGTCTTTGTACAGATGATGATGAGGTGAAGAGGGATGACAGGGATACTTTTAACCATCAACTTTGAAGTAAAGAATGCGACTCCCCAAATGAAGGTAGGTTAAGGTAAACTGTTCAGTATTTCCTTGAACCTGACTAATTACATTTTGTGTCTCAATCTGATAAATCAGTGGTAATTAAAGAGCACAATCACCTTTGGTCACTGATAAGTGCGAAATAAACCAATAGTTTGGTTTGGTTTAAAATTAAGTCTAAAAAAAAAAAGATGGGTTAAGGATTGGATGTGCGCATTTATTTCCTCTTCTTTCACATTTAAAATAAGCTTTTACAAAGAATTCTGTGTAATAAATACAGGTTAAAACTAATACCATATAGTTAAAATGTATTCATTTTTTTCCATTCATTTCCTGAGCCCCTTATCCTTTTCGTGGTCGTGGGTCCCGGAGTCAAACCCTGCCTCTAATGGGGGAGGGCAGCGTGCAGCCTGGACAGTTCACCGCATAGCGAAAACGACCACACACACACACCCACACCTAGGGGCAGTTCAGGGTTACCAATTAACCTCACATGCATGTTTTTGGACGGTGGGAGGAGGCCGGAGTACCTGGAGTGAACCCATGCACACACAGGGAGAACATGCAAACTCCTCACAGAGAGGCATTTGAACCTAAGACCTTCTTGCTGTGAGGAAAGAGTGCTAATCACTGACTGCACCAACGCGCAGCCTCCATAATTAAAATGAAATGAACAAAATAAAATTATCAAATGTGACTTACTGGTATAATGAGAGAAAGCTTCTGTCTTTGTCTTGTTTTTGGATCATAAGACCATTTTTATCACATATTTTTCCACAATTCAACATTAACCATTTGCGTGCAATGTTGTATGAAGTGAGTTTTACTTGTAATACTTCAAAGTTTCCAGTATTTTGACGTTTGTATTAGTCTATGAATTTATTTGGTGTGTTTTTCTCCCCTCTCTGCTGATAAAGCTTTAATCTCTGTTGAGGGAGATGGATTTTACTCCCTCATGATAAAAATGATAGAGCAAAAGAACGGATGAGAGATGGTAGATCCTCCTGGAAATCGCCGTCTGTTTCCTGTTTTGGATCAGTAAATGCAGTGTCCGGGTAGGGCTGCACGACTACGGCCAAAAATTATTATTCCAATAATTAACCACAATCATACTCTGTTTTCAGGAAAACAGTTTTATTGCAGCTACGATAATTCTGTACAATACTTTTTCTTCCATTACTGATACACTTATCAAAGTATAAATGCATTGATGCATTCATTATTCAGCTGTCTGTTACCCGGAGGCAAAAACGTGCATGAGATTCACCCAAGATCAAGAGTTAAGTAAAAGTATAAATGCCATGGAACACTGCAATCACAAAAAGCAGACCCCTGCTTGATATTTGTCAAGCAAGAGAAAACTGTATTTCCAGCTTCATCACGAAACAGCTGGTTTTTATTTCTTGAAATGAAAATGTTCACAATCTAAGACATTCAGTGATAAATGTGATATTTATTGTATGTTTTTCTGGGTAAAAAAAAAAATGTAAAGTGTTCAGAAGAAAAAAAAAGAGCTCATATGTTTTATTTGCTGTCTGGATGTGAAAAGGTGAAGCTGTCGGGCTCTGACTGATGACTGGGTGAGTTCTGGGTCCTCAGTGACTGTCCTGTTAGGGGCAGGTGACCATGGTGGCACAAAACACTTGTGAAGAGGTAGCCTTCAATATTCTCAATTCTCAAATAACATCAGAAGAAGCTGCTAAACTTCTATGTTGTCGATTGAAACACTCATATTGGCACTAAGTAGTACAAATAACACTGTATTATGTTTCGGACTGAGGTTTGTATTTTTTTTTGACTGCTTTTGACTTTAGTTTTATATGTTGTCACTGTTTGCTCTGTTCTGTCCTGGTACAATGTGGAATTATTTCCATCAAAAAACCAAATAAGAATCAAACAGAGAAATCTACAGTTTTCATTGTAACATTGTTGCTTGCAGTTCTTGTGCTTGTTACATAATTTCACAATGAAAAAGTTTCCATTAACATGCCATGCAAATATAAATTGAGTTTTACACTCTAGCTTATTATATGTTTTGAGCTGCCTCCCTTATTTTGATCAAGCAGCCTTAAATTTTATCTCTCACTTATTTCTTTTTGTTATGATTTCATCTCAAAAGAAATCAAAGGAGGGAAAAGTCTTACTGTCAAATGTATGGCCCAACACAGGTCCAGACTCAGCTGTCTATTCACACCTCAAAGAACAGTGATGCTCCTTTGAAGACAGCAATTTACGCATTTTGAACAGAGAGGACTGACGATTTGAGAGAGAAGCAAGAAATGTGGATGTGAAAAAAAACCTCTTAGCGGACGAGGAGGTTTTGACCACATTGTTCTTTCTTTTCTTGTCTCCATCCTCAAAGGGTCATGATCTTACGTGAACATAAGTGAGTCCAATAATCACATTGAAGTCATTAGAAGACAACAGAGTGTCAGAGAGCTACACAGCAGAGAAACCCAAGGTCATTAACATATGAAACCTTGGGTAACAAACACTCGTCCAGTCAAGGTAACAACATGAACCGACGAAGCCAATTGGAGAAAGAAGAAACCTCTTCCAAGACATATGACCAAGTCCAGTTGACCTTATTATATTTTCCCTGAGATGCCTCTACCTGGATGAATGAGGATATATATTGGAATGCTACCTTTACGGCAGTGGTGGCCTGGAGATTAGAGAAGTGGGTTGGGCATTGGAAGTTCACCGGGTTTGAATCCCACTGCTGGTCCTTGAACAGCACCCCTTAATCTTAACTGCTCCCGGATGCCACACTGCGGCAGCACACCTCTCTGTGAATGTTAAGGTTAACTATGAAAAGGACAAGGGTTTTAATGCAGGATAGTAATTTCCTCAATTGGATCTATAAAGTGTGCTTTCTTCCTCAGGTTTTTCCTGCTTCTACCCTTTGATTCTCTGGTACTAGCCCAGAGGAAGCCCACTATATACCTTTGAAAACCACTGCTATGCTCTATTTATCATATTCATAAGCTTTGAATCTCACCTGTCATCAGTCATTATTCAACATTTTACTGTAAGAGAACCTTGTGGCACTTGAAACATTAGCATTGTGTTAAATGATTTTGTTTTGTGTGTTCTGAATTTGACTGACAGTTTTATTGGTATACATTGTGTACAGGTTGATGTAGGTGTGGCCTTGTTCAACTATAATTAAATCTTTAATATTAAACAAGTTTCTATGACGGAGGAATCAATAAATACGAGGATGTCGTGAAAAGTTGTATAGTGCAGTATATAAAACGTAAGCTGGGTGTGGTGTAACATACAGTAGTCCATAGCATTCTCGCATTACAGATACACACCAGTATGTGCTTTATGCCTGCATGCTGTTCCTGTGCAATGCATACGTGTGTGTGTTGCAATTCTCCTCATAATGCAAAGAATTTTAATTGTGTGCGCTTTCTGTTCTCTTTGCAAGCTCTAAAATAGACTACATGGCTAGGTTTGGGAAAAGAAGGATGTCCATTCAAATTTGTGACATGTCACTCAATTTCACCCTTCCTCACAGGATTTAAGGGTCAAAGACTGAGTTGTTTATGATTTTAAAGTGGTACAAGTGATGCAACTGATCCCAAACCATGACTTTCCAAAAATATGACATAATTGAGAATGCACTTTAGCTTTAAGAGAACATAAGTTTTGGGAGCTGGGGTGGTCTGTAAGCATGTGAAGAAGTGATTGGAAACCTCGAACCAGACAAGTTGAAGGCTCAACTCAAGAGATTTCTCCCCGCCCACAGATTTTAATAAGGCATTCAGGGGAAGAGACCAGAGAAACCTGTCAGCTATGTGCTTCATCAGTATGTGAATGAATTTGAATGAACTTTTCCAAAGTTTGCGTCGTCTCATTCAGCGGGAGACATTAAACATGCCCATACACGACTTCTTGTCCTGGAACATTGGACGTTGCAGATTGTAGGCTGACTGGATTTGCTTACTGGGACATGTGACACTTTAAACCTTGTTCCTCTTGGCAATAAATTACTTGAGGGAGGCAGGTGAAGATTATCGGCTCATAGCACCACCCGGCAGGATTTGGCTCTTTTGATTTAATGGACTCATTCTTGTTTGTTCATCAGTGTCATAGAAACCTTTTGCTTTTGTAAATGATCCAAAGTAATGTTGCAGAAGCAGCACTGATGAGGCCAGGGGGGATGTAGAAAGGTGTTGCTACAAATTCAAGAACCAAAAAATGTAATTATAGATTTTAGCAGTGCTCTGCATGCCAATTACTCCATAAAGTTTTGAATTCACAGGACTTTTTTTTGAACTTTCATTGATTTGTCTTCTTTTCAAGGTAATGCATGATAATAACCACAATCCAACAAAACAGGCATCTTCAAAAGCGAGGGAAAGGTAAAACTGATGCCAATTATTTCTGTGTTTAAGCACAGTTCTATAAAATAACTTTAAGACAAAAAAAGGAAATGACTCCTCTGACTTTCAGTCTAGCTTTTCAGCTTGTTTTCAATCAGATACACAATTGTATTACTGAAAGTACTACACTTTAGTAATACAATTATGTATAAAAGTCCGTATATAAAAGTAATTTACTTTTATAAAGGTACTAATGAAACAAAATAAAAACCTAACACTTTTGTGAAGGAATGCTTTAGTCTTTGATTCTGGTTCTGTCTTCCTCCAGTAGTGGGAACGTCATACCAAAGGGATGAATTCCCCATTTTCATTGACAGCATTGTGGGGAAAACAGTGAAATCTTTGGGGTTTTTACTTTTGTGAAAAGACAAATCTATCTTAGATATCAAATGCTTACCTGTTTTAGTCCAGTGACTGATGCTTCATTTTGCCCTCATTAGTATTATGTAATAATGAATATAAATGCACAAGGCATCACATGATACAGCTTTCTTCCAGCCTTACAAACTAATAAAATTAAGGAGTTTGCAGTCCCTTAAACAATTTGAAAATGGCCTCCTCACTGAAACACTCTAAGAAATACACATCTCTCTAAGAAATGCACACTATAGTTGCAGTCAATAGATTCTTAGCATTTGATCAAGGAGATCACCAACATGGGTGATTCCAGAAGGGCGTTGTGCTGCCCAGTGCTTCGAAGTTTACACAGTAGAGTTACTTGGCTGGGACCATCTGCCAACTGCTGCTGTGGCCTGCCATATCTAAGGAAGTGTTTTTAACGTTTCTTGTTTTGTCCTGTTAGCAAACCAATCATTGACGTCTGTAAACACCAAATGGAAAAACAATGCCTTTTTTAGCACAAAACTTTTGTTTGAAAAGGCCCTAAATGAGGAAATATTCAATTAATTTCATGTTTTTTGAGAAATTATTCCACAAATTACCATAATTACTTTATTATCATTACCCGGAAGATACATTATTTTGGAAGCTTTTTAAATATCCAGTTAGTGATTCATCTCCACCGGTATATTTAAACATGCAATGATCAGTCACCTTTTGTCAAGGATAGTTCTAACCTCAAACAGCTCTTCAGACAAGGATGATTAAAAGTAATTAAAAATAGATTAATCACCACATCCTTAGACTTTCATCATGAATTCACTGTCAGAGTGATGGATGAGCGTTAAAATATTGTTGGGTAGGAACCATCTTCATAAAAGAGTTTTTATAAGTCACAATTCAAGGCATAACATCATATAAAGTAACTCGTAAACAAAGGAAATGAGAGAAAGAGAGAAACCAGGAACTAATACAAAGGACTCCACCACTGTAGGAGTTGTGCTGATTGAAATTGACCCAAGGAGCACAATCAAGACCTCCTACATCGAGAAAACTACAAGCCATCCCCAAGTTTTAATTCAAGTGGCTCTCATGTGGTTAGCGAGAATAAGACTTGAAGAGCATTTGATTTTGATCCAAGGAAACAAATGGGAAAGTCCAAATATAGGCTGTCAATCTGTGTGACAGAATGAGAAAAGATGGCCAGGATCTGGCTGAGCTGAAATTAATTGGATTTGCATTTTGCTTTTAAAGCGTGTGCGAGCACAAGACAGACACAGCGATAATGTGGCGACTCACACAGAAACCAAGACATCATGTCTGCAGTTTCCTTAGCCTTCCCCATAAAATATGGATGGTCCACATTTGTGCTTTTCTCCAGACGTGTATAAATATGGGTTTGTTAGAATGTTACTTATTTCTGACATGCAATCTCCATTGTCAATCAGTGTATATACCAGCAGAAATCACAGGCACAAAGGCGTCCAAACTACAGCTTGTGTAGTGTGTAACTACTGTGAGTCATTTGATGTTTTTGAACGTTCTTACCATGTTTTTACTTTTAGCATGCTCATTATGTAGATTGTGTAGAGTTTTGAAAAGTTCTGATTAATAAAGTGTATTATTATTGTCATTTTCAAACAGAGTTTCAAATTCAAGTTTTCAAGTTTCCTGTTGCTTGCACAGAGCACTTTAAACTATTTTCAGACACCTTGATGAACCTGAGCTGGATTCTCAGTGAAACAAGGCACGAAATCAGTGCTGAAAATTTCACACAAGTTCACAAGTGAGTTTACTCGCAGGCAATTTCTCTGACAAAACACTGATCCCACATGATAGAAAGTGGGTGAATCTAGGCTGCTTCAATGCAAATAATCAGTCAAATGAAAACTGACTAGCTAACTAAACTGATGTGAAAAAAATGTAATTAATCACCTTGAAGAAAATAGAGATCAACCGTCAAATACCACACAGAATGTAATTTAAAGTCTTTGGTTGGTCTTATTGAGACTTCAAATGAAACCAGAATACAGTAAATTTTCCAGCCTACACAATATATTATTTGCCATTAATATGAAACAATACTCTTCACATAAGGCACTAAAATAGAGTCGCCATAGTTTTCATGATCATGTGTTGGTCAAGTAATGCATGAATTTGATTGTCAAAATCAACATCTGCTGCAGCTTTCAGACTCTCTGTAGTTTTCAATTCACAAGTTAAAAATCATCAAAGTCAAATCATGAAGAGCTGTACCTCCCCATGACTCTCCCATGATTACAGGTTTATGCTCCAAAAGTGAAAGTGTGGAGAAAGATCAAAATTTATCACAGACTTAAAAATTACCTTTTTGTTTTTAGCAACTCAAAATACCTTTAAATCCTGATAAATAACGTGTATTAGATCCTGGATAATTCAAACGCTGGACTTGTGCTGACGGTACTTGCAGAAGTCATGTAAGTTTCATTAAATCCAGTGCAAAAAGCTCACTTGCTAATGATCACAGTAATGGTAACTGAACCAAATTGTCTCACAAAATTCCCATTTCAGTGAAGTGTAACAATATAATGAAGCAGTCAGAGATGAACCAGGACATTAAAGCGGCCTTAAACTTTGAATCCTGGCTGGAGCCCAACCAACATGTCCTCATATCGAAATGTCAGGGTAAGAGAATTTTCAATGACTTTCTAAATGTTGTATATGGGGATAAGTGCTTTCCACAGAGCCAAAACGTCCTTGCATTGATACACTACGGAGAAAGAACTTCAAAACTCCCTGGTTTCAGCAGTCTCAAACGATTTCACACTTTTATTCACATCTCCCCACTGATGTACAGCCTTTCATTGTTGATCAAGGACACCGACATGTGACTGACATGGGGCACCGAACCACACACACACACACACAAAATGGGAATTTGTTTGTTAAAACAACGAAGAGTGTTGTGTGCCATCGCGGTTAAAACATCATGGTTGCTAGAAAATTAAAATTAATGATCAATATTTTCACCCCGACCTTGAATGAAGCAGGTCACAGGTAGCTACGTCAGTTAAAAAAGGTGACCGGTTCTCAATGGCTAAAGGACACGTCTCATCTCCAGGCAGGGTTGATAACTTCTGCTCTAATGATCCTGTCAGGTAATTCAAATTAGATACTGTAGGAAGTTAATGAGAATGAATTGAGATGGAATCCCAAAACGCCGCGGACTTCATCAGCATAAGAACAGGGAGATATATCTCTTTTAAAGGTTCTTTATGTGAGAGGGAGGAAGCTCGCCAATGACAAACCTATTATCTGTCACTGTTCAAGGTTAAAGTCGGTGGATCCATAGAAATCAGAATTGGAAAAGAGGTTATTTCTACATGAGCTTGGGTTGGCTTCCTTTTTTTTTTTCTTTTATCATATCTCAAACTGTTATAGATGATCAGTGTCATTATGAATGATGGCGTCTCATTCTCGTTATACAAAACGCTAGTAAAAGGTGAGAATGACTTTCATTTCCTATTGAGATAGCATCTTCTCTGTAGCTTGCACATGTAGATGAGTTGGACAGAGACTCTCAGGTAATAGGTGACCCAGAGCCACACGTGGCTACACCGTCTCAGATACGGGCTGCAGCAATTCGTATCACCGCTTTAAAGTTCTGGGGGCAGGATAGATGAACAGTAATTGCGCACTAAAAACCATTTTTAATGTGTTGCTTTCCCATTCGATTTATGAGAGTTTTAACATTTCGCATAGTCTTTAATCATCGGCTTGAATCGTGGGAACATCTAAAACAAGGATATGTAGGTTTTGAAAATACTCCAGCATATATCATCCAAAAGCAAAATTCAGTATAATTATGATGTACAGTGCTGTAAATTGGGCACAAATAAAGAACTCTTGCATAATGAGAAAATAAATTGGTCATTTAATACCTAGTGATGGCCTTTTTGGGGCTTTCAGCTGCAGAGACTGTTTTACTGCTGTATTGCTCATATAATTGGTAATTATCTCCTGCTGCTCCTCGTCTGGACAACATTGTTAGAGAGGTTTGCAACGCATTGAATTGATGAAGTTGTCGACTGACGTGCATGATCCCAACCATTTAGGCACTTCTAATACTGCTGAGAACTGAGGATGAGTTTTTAAGTTACAGGGCACTGTGTTCAAAAGGTGAGATGTAATGTTTCAGCCCATTAAATATATGTTCTAACTTACTGTGATCGCAAGGATTAAAAGTGTGCCGCATATTTCAAAATATTTCCCCACTCAGTGCCTTCTGCACTCAGCTGTGATTTCCCTAAATTCATTTTCAGCTGCAGCTGACTAAGCAACACAGCATAAGCAGAGTTTTGCTAATAGATTCTGTCAAGAGAGATCCTTTGGTTTTATTCAATATACGATACAATAGAAAGGCTTTCATTTACCTTGCAAATTCAAACAACAAATGCAATTCTCTGTACGTGGACTGCACAGCTATTGTACCCATTTCTCATTTCACCAGTTCTATAAGAATGTCACAAAATACGCATCAGGGAAATGTGGCACGGACAGTATGTGGAACTTATTTGTATGCAAACTGCTAATATGTGAATGAATAAATCATGAGGGGTAAACTTCACACATGGCAAAAAGTGCCGCATATTGGTACAGTTCAAACAGATGAGATCAAGCAGACATCAGATGATACTTCAGGCAGTGACGGACCGGTGCGGACAGAGACAGACCTTAAAAAAAAAAAAAAAAAAAAATACATGGGAAGGAGTGAATAGAAAACATGATGCAAATTAGATATATGCAGTCATGTAACTAGGTATTACATCAGGTTATCAAGCGTTTCAGTGAATTCCTACAATCCCTATGTGTTAGGTTCTTCAGCCGGCCTGCTTTTTTAAATCACTGTCTATTTGAGCATACAGTCTGAAGTAAGAGGAACCATGGCTGACACTTAATTGGATGCCTTTGTGAGTGGGCACAGGCAAAGAAAATTAGATCAAGACTAATGAGCGCCGAGCAACAAAAAAGGAAGATAAATGGTTTGATGGCAGCAAGACCGGCAAGGTTGAAGCACTCAAATAACTTTTTGCTTCCCTTATTCTCCTATTCGACTCGGCTCTCATACTTGAAGAGGGGATCAAACAGAAACGCTATCGCTTATTTCCCACTGCTTGTGGTAAAATGCAATGGCAATTATTCGTTTCTAACTGAATATTCAAGCTGTGTTAAATAGAAGATATTGCATCAGATTTACAAAAAATATGAATTTGGGGAATATTTCTGTGCTTTATGTTGATGGCTAATTGACAAAAATGCACTTTGGTTCAAAACATTTAACTCGTAGTCTTGAAGTGATTTACATATCCTGAAACACAAACAGGGACTGCCATTCGAAGGCCATGAAGCTTGTTCATCACTGGAAGAAACTTGAAGGTCAGGGCCCTGTGCAAGGACAACTCAAGCCATCCGTGAGCAGAGGGAGGAAATAAAGTGCAGGTTATGAGTCTGGATTATATTATAACCTTTAGACCACCTAATACACGGCTGCCTTCATTAAAAACTCCTCCGTGGCAGCAGCAAGCAGAGATTTGAGTTTTCTTTGGTTGAGGGTCTACAGGATTTGGACATTTAGATTTGGCCAGCATATCTGATTCACTGTGGCAGATTCTCTAGAGCGGAATTGGATTGGGAGTGTCTGTTCCTTGCCATCTTCACATGTCTCCACAGATGTTGGGTGGGGTCCACACTCCAGCTGAACCACTCAAGAGCGGAGACGTGGCTTGAAGCCGCTCCAGCATTGTCTTGGTGGTTTGCTTTGGTTCACTGGGAGCTGAAACTGCAAAATGTTGTTCCAAGGACACCTAAAAACCTCTCAGCTTGTTGCTGCATTCATCCTTCTTTCAGTTTGACCAGACTTTGTGTCCACCTGCAGCTGTAAGACACCCCTATGGCACAATACTGGAAATAGCATATCTCATTTTAGGGATGCTTAAAACTGGGTGACGAACGGTGCTGCATGTTTGCCAAATGGAGCCTGGAATTACATTTTGGACACAACAGACCAGTGAATTATTCCCTTGATGTTTATAGCGTTTGTCAAATGGAATTTAGTAAAGTTAAGGGAAGGTGGACATTACCAGATACTACAGAGCCCGTTTGACAGCTGAGCTTCCACTGTGGTGCTCCTGTCTTCATTTACCATTATGCAGCAAAGTGGCCACCGCTGTGAAAAAAGCGATGCAGCGTTTGAACCAAAGTAAAGACTACAGTTTTCTAAAGAAACAATAGCGGTTCAGACCTCTTAGTATGAGTAATTTTGAATAATTGCTTTGATTGTATAAAGCTGCAAATCTGTCAGCCATAAAAGGAATATTGATTTTCTTCATACATGCCTTCTATGCTGGAAATTACATGAATTGTTCTCGATCTTTCTAAGGACCAACTCTGTACATGATGTAATGCATCTGTTCTTATAGACGGATGGTGCATGGGGGAACTGTAATTAATATATTTTCTGGCTGCGTTAGCACATGCCTTACTGTGAACAGACCCATATATGAGGAACGTTTTAACATTTTTGGCAATAGATGCTCTATTTTATTTCTGAGTAAACAAGCCTAACACTGAACAGGACTGCAGGAAATGTCTGCTACTCTTACGAGAGTATACATTGCTTTTGGGAACTATTATACTTAAAAGTAGTCAAAAAACAAGAAAGAAATTACATTTTAGCAGTTTCAGTTATTTTTTGCCGTATCCTCTCATTTGCAAGACCACCAGTCAATGTCAACACCACCGTACTGTAACCAAACGCAGGTTGCTTAGAGCACAGGTCTTTTCTAATGAATATTTGGTGGAAGGTGATGCACATCGATGGAGTCATAGGTGATTTTACAGCCTGAGAAAGGGATTAGTTCATCTATGTTCATTCCACTTTTGTTATTCTTGTGATATTTTCTATTATAGTTTTTGTGAGTCATGATAAGTTATACTGAAGTCCTAACATATCACAGCATCTACAAAACCTGGAAATGAGAACACCATGTCACTGGTAAAATTCTGTATATGTTTTGTTTTCTGAGTTGAAAAGATTACTCAGCAGTCATCTTAGAAAACATGTGCTTTAAAATGTTCACACGGTGCTTTCTTCCCCCCATGATGCTAATGATGACGAAGACAGATATTCTTGGTAATGAAGAACAAAATTGATGTTTGTCACTGTTTCTCTGTGTCTTGTTTTGTTCCAACAACAAATGACTCTCATAGACAGAGCAATGGCCTGCGTTACATGCTGGTGAATGGTAATTGTCAATTATGCCAATCAAAATCCAATTGTCCAAGCACAAATCTTGCATTATTGAATTTATATCTAATGTTCTCACTCAGGCTCACAGGCCTATTATCAGATTACATTATCCCCCGTCACTGCACTTCCCACCCCCTGTGGAAGGCCCAAAATGACAATTATGTAATTAAGACAATTTAGTTAATTAGATGAAAGAAGGGAAAAAAAAAACACTGATTTAAAATCAGGAGTCTTAGTTGTGAAGCAGATGATCCGGTCTGATAAGTGAGCATTTTAACAGAGGTCAGCTCAAGCAGCGTGATAAACAGTTTTCAGGGATGCACGGCCATGCTTGTGCGCAGTCTGTCCCTACGAAAACACTTCGTTTTCTCAGCTGGCCAAAAGAAATGACTTTGATGTCAGTGACAATGTCAAAAGCTTGGATGAAATTATACTCACAAAAATCTTTATTTATAAACAAGACATCCAGCACTCTGGAGTTGACAAGTCACAAGGGCCGGCAGGCTGCGGCCTATTCAGCCAAGCAGAAAAGTCATTCTTCTCCATTGGCTGCAGATTAAGCTTCCCCACAGGAGTCATGTTTAAAGATCTATCCACCCAGCATGAAAGGTGCTACTCAGTTTATAACTATACACTGATATTATAACACAAAATCTATACCCGAGGTACTAAAAGGAACTCCGTTGCTTCCAACATCTCAATCTGTGGGGCGCAACACAGTTTACTTGTCAGCTGTCTGGAATAAGTGAACCAATATTTATTCACATCAGACCATCAGAAATTCACCAGTGCATTCATCCATCATCAATGGGTAAATGTGCTGAAGGAGCAAGACTGATGCATCAGAAATGCTAGAAAAATGCCCCCCCCCCCAACCCAAAAACAATTACATTGACCTGTCAAAACCATTGTTGGGTTGGAGTGATGCCAGAGAGGACAGGCTTCGGCCTGCTAGCTGAGCATGTCTGTGTTTGGTTAATTGGTTGCACTCAAACTTGATCATTTTTACACCAACTGAAATACTCGAATATTGGAAAGAATAATCAAAAGACACTTACATAATTGTGTTCTTGGTGTTTGTTTTTGCTTCCAAGGTGTCTGAGGCTCTGTGTTTACTCCTGCTCACCACCAGGATCCAGGACTGGCTGTCAAACAGGAAGTAGGAGGGGCTTCACCATTTTCTGGTAAACTTAGTGGAACATACCAAGTGTGACGATGAGTAGGGGGGCAAAAAAAAAAAAAAAAAAAAAAGTGTTAATCGCTGTAAAGTTTTTGGTTTCTCTATTATTTTAGGATTTGGATGATATTGAAAGTTAGAGCTGAGTGTATTTGAAGCACCACAAAGTCAGGTATATTAATTCTGTTTAATATATAATTTTTATTTATTTATTTATTTTACAATTTTATAACATTATTAGCAAGTTATGTTTTTTTACTATTACATTCAGAACATGCTACTGTTCATATTGAGTTTGATCTGGCAGTTTCCCCCCAAAGGTCTGAGGGTAAATTGCTTTTTAATAAGACAACTCCAACAACTCTAATTGCATGCTATTTATAACTACATCTGTTGTTAACATATTTGACTGATCACAGAACACGTCCGCTTTGCTCCTCAGCCTGATGCCATCTGATTTGTTGCTTTCCATCAACTGATAGTGGTCTTACTGGATGACTCCTCACACTGCTTAACATCACTTCCTCATTATACCAGCTGTATGTTGACTTTTCCCACCAGAAAATTACTGCTCATCTCACTGTGTCAGTCTGATCTCACTGATAAAGAGTTCACTATGACACTGATCTGCAGAAAGATTATTGTCAGGAGCTGTTTTTTCTCTGAAGCTTTATGGATAGAGGGAGCGAACATCAACAGTGCATTAACTGACCCAGCATGGCCGGATGCCAGTTGACATACATTTATAGATGATTCATATCCAGCGTGACTTTTGGACTTTACTCAGGTGAAGAAGTAAATCAGTTCTTTAGGATTAAGTGCCTCAGCTGTTTTTCATTTCAAAAAGGGACATCAATTTTAACTGCATTAATTAGATTTTGTGACTTGCAAATCAAAAGTGATGTTTGTTTTTCCTATGCAAGTGCTTCTACGTACAAACAGCGAACATCCATTTGGTTGACAAACATTTTGCTCATCTGTTTATTGTACACTGTCTTTGTTTGCTGCGCCCGTTTGCGTTGTTTATGTGTTGACTTGACATATTCCAATATAAATTTATTTTGTGCTCATTTTCGATGAAAGTTAGTGGTAAACATGATAAAAACAGGATGGGTTGCAAGGTAGGCTTACTAATTAGGAGAAGAGGAGAGAACAGCAACACAACAGTGATGAGAGGGTAAAATATAGACATGCTGCATTGTTGCTGCTCAGAAAGGGAAAGACAGAGAGAGAACGCGAAGCCTGGAAGTTTCAAGACATGCCTCAGCTAATCATCCGTAGCCACCTGCAAACACAGGCGATAAAAAAATCTGGGACATGGAGAAGGAGGAGAAGTGGTGAATCTGTATAGTCAGCTGCCTATATGGCACGCTCACAGCACTGAAGGAGGAAAACTGGAGACAACAATAAAACCAACAAAAATTCAAATTATGGATTTTACATTTTTTTGTGTGTGATCGACAGTTTTTAATAGTGGCTGTATGATCTGTCTCTATACAGAATTGCAAGGCAGGTCACTCGTGCACATGCTCACGTTGAGCTGGCTGTGTGAGGAGGGATTTGGACACTCTACAATTCTGTTTATACACAAACAACAAGGAGCTTTATATCTCGAGCAGGTCCAAAACAGCCCAACAATAACATACGTAGTATCCCGAGGACTGGGCAGGCTGCCAGAACCAGGCTGCTGAATGACACAGGGTTAGATCCTCTGCACAGAGGCATACTTT
Source organism: Salarias fasciatus (assembly GCF_902148845.1). NCBI lineage: Eukaryota > Metazoa > Chordata > Actinopteri > Blenniiformes > Blenniidae > Salarias > Salarias fasciatus. Next base: position 50,215 of record NW_021941264.1, read on the forward strand.
TCCTTCCCAGATTTATGTTGTCATACAAGCAGGAATGCAGCGATGAACTGCTGTAGGAACAGCAAGGTCACCAGCAATGGATCTGAAAAGTGAACTTGAAGCTGTAACAGGGTGCGTGTGCAGCTGGCAAGTCGAGGACCATCTTGATTTACTACAGACTGCCACCGTTCCTCATTTCAATTGTCATTAAGTATTCAAAGTAGGCTATGGGATGGCTAATTTTCCCTGTTTTTAAGTAAAAAGCACACGTTTTTGGTGTGATAATTATTGAATTGATGCACCTAGTTACAGTTACACAAACAAGCAAACACGCATTGATTCACATTTGGCTGTTGAAGGCGTTCAGTGCAACGTATCGCTGATACCACATCAGTGTGCTGGCATAATCAACTAGAAAACCACATGTCGCCTGTTAACTTGCATAGCTGGTTTGAAATGGAAACGCATTGAAATTAATTGACCCCTACAAGCGAAGCTCATGCTCAAATCCAGTTCAACAGCCCGTGCTGTGATTACTTCACTTTAATTTGCAATTGGTTGTCAATGTAAGGTAATTAGATAATGAACCACTTCAAAAGAAACAACAAAAAAAAAAAAACAAAAGAAAACACACAATCTGCAAGCATGCAGATGTCTTCCTTTTAGTTTAATAGCCTTATTGAAGTTTAGATACCACACAATCAACAACAAATTAACTCTGCGTTTCATCTGTCTTGTAGATTCCCCACAGACATTGCCAAAGCATTACATTTTAGTGTAAACACCCAAATACATGTGTGTGTGTGTGTGTGTGTGTGTGTGTGTGGGTGTGTGTGTGTGTGTGTGTGTGTGTGTGTGTGTCCTTTTGTTTTCATGCTTTGTGTTGGATTTGTTTCTCACAGTTGTCCTCAGAGGACTGAATTAAATTGTTTGTGACTGGTAGCTTTATTCTACCTTAAAACAAATGGAAGCTAAATCTTACTTTTTTTCTCTTTTTTCCCCTGACAGAAATGGCTGAATCTGAAATCAAATCTCCAACATTTATCACATTATATTATATGTGCACATTTTAAAAGGCCTACCTGCAGTTGCTGTCTGCAGACGCCCCGGCGTAATCTATAAACACTAAAGCTCAGCCAGCTGTCAGACTTTAGACAAGCTCTTTGGGCAGCCACAAACACCAGTGTTTTCCATGTGTTTTACTGCAACGATGGAAAGGTAAGAGAAAGGCTGGTATGTGGCACCTCAGTCCATTAGTCACACTTCATATAAAGCAGCAGTGCCGCTCCCGCTACTCTGGCTGGTCAGCACCATCAGTCGCTGAAATGATGGCAGCTGACCTGCTGAGAGCCAGTAGTTATGGTACCTCCTGTGCTCCAGTTTCCCACCTGCACCACTTATGCTGACAGTTTGTTTTTGTTGGACTTTTCAGTGTGGGAAGATGTGACAAAGGAGAGTTAAAAAAAAAAAAAAAAAAAATAATAATAAAAATTTAAAAGCTGAGTTCTCCATCAATATGAGGCAGTAGTTCACTTTCATCCACAAGGTTTTTAAAGAGGTTTCTGTATTTGTGTGGAATAGCACAGACAGACTGATCAGAGTTTCTAATTAAAGCTTCATTTTGAAGAAAAAAGGCAATACAAATATTCAGTAAAAACAGTGTTTCTACATGCATGACGTATATATTCTGTATCTGTTAACCACTTTCCCTTTGATGCAGATTTACTTTTTGTCGTGATAGTTTTCAGTGTAATGAGACTTTATCTGTCTTCAGTAATATATGTATTTTACTAGCGAATAACACTGTATTGAAATACTACATTTCTGTTTCATTTTTTTTCTACTTTTGCAGGAAAAATTTAAATTTCAGGAAGAATAGAAAAAACTGCATGCATCCTCCTTCTGCATGTGTTTCATCTTCTTTGCATTCTCCGTCTTTCTTCCACAGTCAAAAGACTCGATTGTAAGTGGAGTGTGCTTGAATCTGTGTGGTGGGGAAGCATTTTATCCTGCTGCGTAATTAATTAATGAGCTGTCCAGGGCGGACCTTGCCTTTCATTCAAGATAATTGGGATAAACTAACTCACCATGACTCCAAATGCGTGATATATTAAGATCCTGATAAAGCATGCTCACTTGAAAATAGACTGTGTTTTCAGTTTGCCGTCTTTATCCTAAAACGATCACCTGGAAATGATCCTTCCCAGGTTTTTGGTTTTGGCTTGTGGTCACCATAGAGGGATTGGATGGAGTGCTGAGCATCCACAAACCCAAACTGATGTTCAAACTGTGGAGCTCTGTGTGTCAGGGATGTCAAAATATGCTCACAGTTAAATGAAGTGGATACAGAAGATGAACAGTTGAGCGTTGATGACAAAAGACCCGAACATCCTCTTAATCAGCAGGGATTATGTGGCTGAATGGCCCACCTGTCCACAGTTTCACCACCATTTTGAGTGAAGAATTTTTTTTTTTTCATTCCAAGGCTGCTTTTTTTTCTTTCTTTTTTTTTTTTTTTTTTAGGCATGTTGAGTAAACGGCCAGCTGTAACGTCTGCCTCCGCCACAGCTGGGGAGGAGGGTATATTATAATTTGCCATTTAAATACAGTGGGGAGAAGGAGGAAGTCCTAATTGCTTTGTGAGATTACCCCTCTGAAGCCGACCAGGAGAAGACAGATCGCCGGGCTGATAGGGACCAAAGGTGTAATGACAGGTGCTGTTGACTGAGTTAGGCAAGTCCTCCCCTCCCATTCACATTATCAGCCCATCAAGATAGGGAAGCAATTCCCCGGCTTTTCATTTCATAAGCTATGCATATCAATGCTCCATTAATCAAATGATAAAGTTCCCCAAATCCTTCCCTGAAACTCATCCTTCTCCGGGCCTATTAGGCTCTGTATACTATCAGGATTATCTAAAGGAACTAACCTCTATTGAACTGAGCTGATAATACGTATGTAACATCACCTCCTTAACTGCGACAGCTAAATACAGCTATTATCCTGTCAAAATATTGAATATGACAGGTTTTTTTTTTTTTTTTTTTTTTTTTTGCGTATCTTAAAAAACACAGGTGTTCTTTTAATTTTGGTTGGCTGTTGTAGAAGCAATGGAACTGAAGTTTTCTGTAAATGCGTCCCTTCAAGGGTCCCTCACTGGAAAGTGGACAGTGAAAAGTATAGAATAAAGATTGACAGATCACGCTGCCAAATTAAAAAAAAAAAGAAAGAAAAAAAAAATTTTCTTCAAGTGTAGAAAAAAAAAGTGCTTTGCTTGAAAGAGAATATGGAATGGTGTCCCGCTTCCATTTCACGGCTGGATAGTGTGACAGGTAACTAGGGAATGGTATGATTGATTGCCACTTTGTTAAACAAGGCAATTAAGTACTAGAATAGAGAAGTGCTGCTGTGGAACGCAGAATATCTTAAATAACAGCAACAACGGGAAAAAATCTGAAATGGGGGCTAATTAAAAATGGATGATGGGAGAATGTTTCGCACAGACTTTGATATCATGGACTGTATGTACTGAAGCCATACACATTTTTTGGCCCCAAAAAATCTGAACTGCTATTTTATTGTTTTGCTTTTACTGTGAAAGCACAAGTCACAGCTTCCGCAGTCTCGAAATGTCACATTAAGGCACTCTTACTTTACCCATGCACAGTGCTTGCAGACTATTTGAACGGAGATAGAGATCAAACCAGCGACCCTAGGATGGCAACCTGCTCCCCAGCTTACCAGCAGATGAATGCTTGTTCTTGTTGGATTTTTTGTTCAGCTGAATTGAATTTTCTCTTTCAAGTGAAAAGAACATAAGAGAAACCCATGGGAACAAATGAAGAAAAATGGATAAACAAAGAAGAAAGAAAGAAAGAGCTGAGAAGAAACCGAATATGAACGATACCTTCTCTGTTCTTATCAAATTGAGATCTTACAGTTAAGAGGTGCAGGCATCCTTTAGTTCAAATTAAATATACTTCAATACCATGAGTCCTATCAACAGCTGCACACTACCAACCAGATTTAAAATTAGAAGCCTTGAACACAAATTATACTTTTACTGCTTATGAATGTCAATAGAAAATTTATAACAGTACCTTATAATGGAACAAAGATTAGGAAAACGTTAGATTCAATTCCCCAACTCTCACTTCAAATGAGAGCTGAGTGGGCAATGGGGGCACTTTTCGAGCATCTGCGCACTAATCTAAACCACGGATGGTTTGATTAGGCAGTAAAATTAGTCAGAAAGAAAATAATTACAAAATTTCAGTCGAGGAATTCATGCCCTTGATGCATTTCTCTCATGTGGTCACACAACAGGAAACTTTTGGTCGGTGTACTTTCCTTTGCTGAGACAAAGTTGAGTGCACACGCAGCAAAAATAACTATGCAATATTTGTTTTTATATTTTAGCAGGTGCAGCAAGCGTTCCCGGGTCTGTAATTTGTTTGTTTAATATTATTTCAAGGTGAAAAGGGAGCGTGCCTGTTTGATTTAGAACCTTTTAGATAAACTGGGTTGTCAAGGCCAGACGAGTGGTGACTAAAGACAAGTTGCTCAAAAAAGGCAGAAGTTTTGAATATTCTTTGGCTGAAATAGGGAACTATAAACTCCCAAACAAAACAGAATTAGCACATCACTCCGTTAAAGTTTCAAAGCATCTTCAAAACTGTGTTGGTCTTTGATGTGTCAGAAACAACACTTTTGATAAGGCATGATGTCCAACAGATATCGCTGATCAGTTTTGTTTTCCTTTAACATTATTTTACTTTTTTCAAGTTTTCCTTCTTTGTTTTTGGGTGAGTGAGTTTGAAATAAAAAAAATTAAATCACACTCCCTGTCTTGCCCCCTTTTAACTCTCTCTTTTATTTACTGGATCTATAAGGGCAGGAAATATGTTGCATTTATACTGGTAATTGCTCTTTCGTTTTGAGTATGAAATAATGTTGTGGGAGTCAGAGATTACAGGCTTAGCAAGACTCAAACCTTTCCAGGAGCAAAGGGGATTATGAAGCAAAGATTCTGTCTTGTCTAATGGAAAAAAAAAACTCACTTCCTTTCTCTGTTTATCGACATCTGCAGGGTAAACTTACTAAGAGGATTTGCTGATTCTAATAAATGCATTTGGTGAACATAGTTTAAAAACAAAAGTCAAGTATTACAATAATTCACAGTATATTAAAAAAAAACCCTCAGCATACACATGAAAAAAAAAACATTGTTAAGTGAAATACAGAGTTGTTTTTTTCTGTGAAAAAATCTGATGTTGGCTTCAGACTGTTGTTTTAATGAGTTAGGGTTTGTTTTCATTCAAGTGTGGGTGTTTTTATTCATAATGAAATATTTTTTTAACTGTGTTCTAAACTTTAACATAATTATTTCAAGAACTAATTTTCAACAGCCTCACATTTTTTTCCTAACATGAAAACTGCATCGAAAAAAAGGCTTGAAACCTGAAATTAGGGGTTTTCTTCTAGTTTTCCATTGCTTCTGTTACTACTCTAATGATTTATAAAACATATATTTACTATTGCGCAAGTGATCTTAGTACACTGCTGGACCTGGGAGCCAAAACTCCATTCTTTCACGTTTCAGATATATTCTCACTGAGTAATAAGAGTGAAAACCTCCAGTTCATTGTGCCACTAATAAGACGAACGCTGAAATCCCTTCATCATTTTCATTACTACTATGACACAGATCAATGCCTGACATTAATGCTTCCATGACTTTATATGTCGAACAGGAACCTACAGAAGAGTCTGTAAAACTCACCTCTTCATGTTTCAACAGACAACTTGGTCAGAGCATAAATCATCCTCATTCAACACAAACAATATTCTGTAGACAAACACTGCTCAATGATGCTCAGATATTCAGAAGAAGAATAAGAAGAGGAACGTTTCTCACTTTAAATCAAAATATAACACTCATTAATTAAGGCTGGTGATGGATATAGGTGGCTGGAGTCTTGTGTTTAAAAAAGGAAGCCTTTTTTCTATGACATCTCTCTGGCATGGTAACCTTCTCCAGCTCATCACCCACAGCTGGAAGTCCGAAGCCAGTGATTCAGACTTTGCTATTTCATCAGTCACCATGTCAAAAGCAACATTGTAAGAGGGTCCCACACTGTCACATGAAATATTGTGTGAAAGAAGCAAGGACAGGAATCCATTGTGCCCAAACTTCTTTTTTTTCCCCCCCTTTTATTAAAAAAGGCATAAAAAACAACAACAACGAAAATCTATAAAGAAAAAAAAAGCTGTCCACAAATATACCCATGTTCCCACAGGATCTGCTAAAAACATGCACACAAAAAAAGAAAGGAAAATAAGTTGAAAAGAGGAAATGAAGAAGGAAATGCATAACAGGGTCAGAGACAAAAGACGAGGCTTCTGTTTGTCCTCCAAGTCATTAATTGCTTCTGTGGCGAGAGTATGCCTACACACACACACACACACACACACACACACACACACACACACACACACATACACACACACCTCCCCTTCTTCCTCCACTTATCCTTCCCGTTCTCACCAATACTGCCCCGATCGCGGTTAACCAGAGGTTTGCGTCAATCTGAAGCCATTACACGCTGCGCAGTCTCAGTGGATCGTAGAATAAAAGGGGAGTGACAACACTGTCTCAAGGGAAGGTTGACGGCAGAGGACAAAGGGCGCTAGAGAGCAGCGGGAAAAGATGAAGCAAACAAGATCGGCAGAAAGCAGATGGTGTACATCAGAACAGGAATGGAATTAAAGAGGCCTCTAATAAAGGGGAGTGAAGAAACAAAAGGAAAAAAGACAACACAGCGTATGAAACGACTGAGCTACAAAGAGCCGTTCATCAGATGAGACAGTGGTCGTCAATTAACATAATTACGCTCCTAAGCCACAATATTAAAACACAGTAATGTAAGTCAACACTGGAGCATTACTTTTACTGCCATTACTATGAAAGAAACAACTCGTCTACATATTCAGTGGTGGAGCTCACATTGCTCACAGGGCTTCATCTTATTTCTAGTGTTACCTGAGCAGTTGAACTTACCACCTGCCTTCTATTGCAGTTACTTTAGAGATATCATTTTCATTCAGTACACAAAACCATCCAGAGCATGTTCTTCAAACCAATTTATGTCACCTGATGTGAAACTGACAACATCAAAATATTAAACTAGGCTTTAAAAGTACATGCAAACATGTTAGCATGGCTCTCATAAAACTTTTCAAACCAGATAATGCAACTGAGAGCTGATCTACTGCTGCACACGTGCTGCAAAAGTGCTCAAGCTTCACGCCAAATTTCTTACCGGGAATTCAAACATCATATCAAAAGTAAAGAGGAACTGAAAAACAAAAAGCTGTCTGACCCGTGCAGCTTATTCTCTGATTGAGAGAACCACTGAAAGTAACAAAAAAACATTTACTCACCCAAGTAACTTACAAAGTTCATAATCTCCTCTAACAACAAGAGAAACACCAGTACTTTCTGAAGAATTCAACGTAGCTTTATTTTTGTTGCACATTTTAGCAATAATACAATTAACAACGTGATGGACTGCAACAGAAGGTCTGAGATGAGGACTCGACTTGAGCCATTCAGAGCTCTGCAGGGCAACATATTGTTTGTGTAACAGGAATCCAGTGGAAAAAAATCTCAGACTGAGACAGATGTGACCAACTTTCTCTCTATTTTTTTTAAACTGCAATTAGCATTAGTTTCTGTAACTTGAATGTTCATACATTACACATAATACATACGTTGCCTGCCTGCCTTTACTAGTCATACTGTTACCAGCAGCAGGTCTGTCACTGTTTATATTTTACATAATCTACTGCTTTTGTCCACACACCATTTTTCTTTTGTATTTTTTTGTTTCTTTCTCTTATTCTTTTTCTCACGTCTCTTTTTGCCCACCTAATTGCCCCTCAGGGGAAAAATACAATTTTAGTCTGAGTCTGATTCTAAAAAGTGTGAAGTTCTAATCATTCGCTTTAATATAGGGAGACAAATAGAAGGAGGGGCTTGTTGAAAGGGTGATTAGTTTCATTTATTTGATTTAGTGAAAAAAGAAAAGAAAATGAAGAAAATGTGAGGAGACGTTTAGGACCTATATCGTCTTTTCTTTTTTTTTTTTTTATGGGGTAACCGTTCAGTGAACAGCGCAGAAAAATTCCCATGATGGACTCCAGACAGTGGTGCTGGTGGAGAAGAGACAAAGAGCAATGTTTGATGGATGTGAGGTAGAGCGGGGCTCGAGATCAGCGGAAGGTCCCACGAATGCTGGCTCAGGTGAAAACTGAGGTGAATGGGGCAGAAAAGGTCTGCGTCAATCTCACAGTGAAATGACCGAAGACGGCGCAGCGGTTTTAAATTTCAACGGCAGTGAGATGAGTGTCTCTCCCAGAGTTGTGGCAGCATTTGATTGGTTTACCTGAAATACTCTGCTTCTGAATGATGAAATCACGGAGATAAGGTGCTGGAGAAAATCAAATAAAGCGTATTCTTGCCGGCGTATTGTGAGACTGCTTAGTCGGGTCAGAATCAGGCTCAATGAGACTCCAGACGACTCAGATTAGACATGCTGAAGTATTCATTTATCCTTGCTCCATACCATTCCCTAAACACATATTAAATTATTAGACAAGTGCAGCAGTGTGCATATCAAACCTTCTACACATACTAACAAGAGCACACACACACCACACATAATCACAATTTCCGAACCCTGCACAGCAGCAAAGTGCTGATTACCATTGTCAGAGGACTGCCGACTCGACACTTTGTCACTTCCACTGTTTGTGCAGCTCTTCTTGACGTTATGGATTGTGATCGTGCCGAGGGTTTTTTTCTGCCCGTCTCAAATGTAGTAACTAGAAACTCTCTTCCAAAACAAATGTTTAGCTAAATGTTTCCTTCCACCGCAACACGGTGGACAAACACACACACCCACACCCATGTAGGGAAGGTGCAAGCAACACTTGTAAAAAATTGCTCTCATCATAATCTCCCACATAGCAGAGACACTTGGGCCACATCTGGCTGGAAGCTGGCACAGGTGGCATTCGGTCGGCACTGGCATGCAGCATGTGAACCAAACGTGGCCCGGATGTGGCGGAGGTGGTGCCGTCTTTAAGGTGGCAAACCGAATGTGGGCCAGATGTTGAGTTTAATATGTGGCCCACGTGTCAAAAAAGAGCGGTGGGCCACAGGTGGCATTCAGTTGGTATCACTTTAAGGTGGAAAAAAAGATGTGGGCCAGATGTTAAGTTTAGTATGTGGCCCACATATCAAATTTGAACTGTGGGCCACATGCGGCCCGGGTCTGTTCTTCATGTAAAGATAAGCTCACAATGACTGATATTATTGTTTGTACCAATGCAATAAAACTTAAATTTCAGGTGTGAAATACCATTAACTTTAATTGGCCTCTTTTAATGCACAATATTTTTGGCCTATTTCTAGAGGCTGATCATTTATTTGTGCTCTCATTCATGTCGTTCATTCTGTGAAATCTGACAAAGATTTAAATTTTTTTTAATGTATGTTGACATTTCAATAACATCATAGACAAATCAAAATCACAGCTTTTCCTGGAGAAGATTTGGGCCCATTTACTATCATTAAAACCACTTATTTTCATTCTAGCATATAGCATACATAATATATATAACTTCAAAATACAGATTTGTTACTGCTGTAGCCTACTATTTGCTTATAATACATTTTTTGCTATTCAAACTTAAATCTGAAAAAAGTACAAAAGTCATGAGTATTTTATAAAGTGAAGCATTATCCACAGCATCATTGAAATCAAGAAGACTTAAATCAAAAGCAGAGGGAGTCTCGAGACTCACCTACACAGCCCTTTTTATATGTTGATAATAAAACCATCTAGTGCATGGATAAGATGCTTTTTAAATATTTTTGGAAAAAGCCTGTTGTCGTGAATACATATGAGAATGAAGGACTCAACTTCATAGACTTCGATACTCTAAACAAAAATTTAAGACTAAATGTGTCAAAGTGTTGTGAAAAAAATGTGGATTTTTATTTCTAGCCATGCTATCTGGTTGGAGGCCGAACATTTCCTCTAGAGTGTAACTATAACATTGAAAAAAATCCTGTTCATCTTTCAAACTTCCATAAACAAGTTTTACTTGCTTGGTCCTTATATAAATTTCTTCTTTTAAAATTGTACACCGTTAAAAATAATTCTACCAATTAGTCATGATAAATTAAGAATTTTAGTCAGCAGGACTTCAAATGATTGAAACAGTTGTGATAACTCAAGATGTTATGTTTATGTTGTGTTCACTAAAGAAACTTTCCAAACTTATTAAAACGATTCCAGTGGAATTAGGAATTTGAACCGATGATACTTTTCCTCATTGGACATTTCTGATGACGTCAGCACGTTGAACGTGCATTCAAACACCCGGCGGTTCGTCCGCCAGTTTCTGCAGCTGCGCGAGACGTATTCCTTCAGTCTGGCTTCAGTCACGCTCACATATTCAGAAAAGGTAAGTCACCGAGTGATATGAATACTACCCAGAGGTTTTTTGACCAAGGTACGTTTTATCAGTTTGATTTCCTGTTAAATTGACATCATCAGATTCCAAAAAACGGGTCATTTTCTCGTTTTTTTTGTTTTTTCACAAAACGAAAAAACGAGAATTCAACTCGTTTTTTCGTTTTTCCGTTCTGACTGACAAAATGGATTTTCGACTTGTTTTTTCTTTTTTGACAGGTGGGCGGGGCTTAACGCTTGTCGCTCCTGATTGGCTCATGTTTGCACCGTGCTCTTCAGAGTAAAAGTCTTTACACGATTCTTTCTGACTGCAGCTGCTCCAGCCTCCTGTCAGGACTGCAAATATCTCATCGTAGCTATATTATCACTACGCACACATAATTACTCAGTGCTTAGCTGCTCTTTGGTCCTGATTGTTAGGCGCTATGCACGGAGCAACGTGACGTCATTTCCGCTGAAATCTCAGACCGCACAAAAAACTTCCGGTTACAGTGGACGCCCTCTACGGACGGTGTCCTTTCGACTTCGATCTCCAAGTGATCACAGATTATAATGGTTTTTTTTTTTTATTTCAAATCAACGTTTCTTTGTTTGTTTACTATTTTTAGTACAGTTGGTGTGTACAATATAGCCTCGGAGAGGCGGGCTGCGTTTTAAATAACACTCCACTCAGCAGAAGAGCCGCTGCCAAGGAAAGACCGAGAGGAGTGGAGATGATGAGGAGGAGACATCAGACGAGGAGTGGAGGAGCTCTGAGGAGCTCTGCTCAGCACCTCATGTTTCAATACTCGAATAAATATCCACTTCAGTGAAGCTGTGTTTTGGTCATGGAAATTCGGCACCAAATTATGAAGTCATGGCAAACTCATTGAAAATCATAGGTGAGAAAATGTTTGAACATTTTGACTTTACCTGGTTGTTTTATTATGGTCACTTTATGATCCCGCCAATCAGACACTTTATTATACACTCATTATGTTGCACTGAAATATCTGTATAAAAGGCTGGGTTAGGGAGCGTCCGGGTTGGTTCCTGCGGCCGGAAATGACGACGGTCATCAGCTGTGGCGTGTTAATGTCCCGAGGAGCGTGTGGATTAGCGGATCCCCCTCTTTGAATTACCTAAATCCTTTGCCTACGAGTCTGTAGTACCTCCACCTCGTAAACGTGTGCGTGTTGTGGTTGATGCCGCGGATCCTCAGTAAATGACAGAAGTAAGTGCAAACTCACTCAGCTGTGTGCTGTTGTCCCTGTCAGCTGTGATCCGCGAGCTTTCCATGCTGTGCCAGCCCTCCCTCATTAGTAGAAATGTCATCTGTTCCTGCTGCATGTAAGTTAGGTGTTCATGTGTAGACGCTAAGTAGTTTAATGCGTCTTTATTTCTTAATTGACACACCGATTGTCGGAGTTGCGCCGATGGGAGCGCTCGTTCCACCACCTGCACATTCCGGGCGGGCGGTGTTATCAATGCCACGGCGTTATAGGAGCGCTCGGTTTCTACACCCGCGCATCCAGGCGGACGGTGCTTATTCACCGATGTGTTGGTATTATTTGTCATTAAATGAAGTATTTGTGTTGCCGTATATTACACGATGGATGTGAATGATTTATGTTCCTGTTAAGTGAAACAGACTGAAGTTGATTTTCCATATCATTGTTTATTGCAGAACTGATTTGTGATCCCGGGCATCAAAGAATAAACACATCTGAAGAGCCAAACCTCTGCCTCCTCCTGTGTTCTGACCGACACTCATCTTGAATGCTGGATCAACCCAAAGAACTGCGCCTCACGCCTTTCCTCATTACAATATCTGTACATATTTGTACATTTATAGCTCCTGTTATATTTTAGTAGTAGTAGTTATATTTTAGATCTGTTGTATATTAAGTTTGATCTTTTCTTCTTTTAAATTTCTTTAAATTATTCTTTATTTTCAAATTTCGTAATTTTTTTTGCACCCGGTTTTTCTTCAAGCCACCATAACTAAATGTCTCCATGGTGAGATACTCTATTCTGTTCTATATGAAGCATAGATTTGCCCATACCTGGGAAACATTCATAAATTCCTCTGACAGCACTGTCAGGAGGTTTACAGTTTCAAACTAGTCTTAGGAATTGTGCAGGCTACATGCTTGTCAACATGAGGTCAGCTCAAAAAAGTAGGTTGATAACAGGATTGTTTTATAAGGCTGTATATAGTGACAGTTGTGTTAAAAGATGTACACGGTAAGATTAAATCAGTACTGACTTCTTCCTACATGTACATGACTCTGGCTCCACCTCACCTTTGGCTCTTCAGCAGCAGTCAGACTGAAGTGTGTTTCCATAAAGCACCGTTACTGTAACGTGTCGCAGCGCAGAGTTATCTGGATTGAAGTTCATGATAATCACCATGTAAAATACTCAAAACACCACCATGTACATCCCTTACAAATGGAGTTATTTCATTTCCATTCAGCTCCACTACTTAGAAAGAAATGCCAAATGCAAAAACACTGCTGTGCTTGTGTTGAGCAAGAACCAGTGAATTCAGACACATATGGGGTGAAAACTGTTTTTATTGGAAAGGACATCAACACCACCAGTTGATGAGTTACTCCTGTGGGTTCTCGAGGTCTGGACCTGCAGAGAGACCCGCTGCAGGAACGTCTGAAGGCCTGGCTCTGCTGCTGCTGAGAGACCAAATCAGCCTCATTCAGCCTGATTCAGCCTCACTGCCCTGCTTCATCTTCAAGGAACTGCAGGTTCAGACGCCGCTCCTCCTGCTGCTCCTCCTGATGGACATGCTGTTCATCTCGCTGCAGCTCCCAGCTCACCGGAAGCCTGGATTTCTGTCAAGACCACCGTCAGGTCTGGTTGGTGCTCCAACCTCCTCCTGGTTAAAAAGCAAAGGGGGAAAGAGAGCAGTTGAGCAAGGCACTGCCACCCACACCCTGCCTCCACCCATCAGACCTTGTGGTGGCAGCTGGTGGAGATGTTCCTGGACAGTAACATTGCTGGATGTTATTCAGGGTGTAATTGCAGAGTGTGGCCTATCAGCTGACTGCTCTGCTCTTCTGTAATGGATTCAATATTATCTGTTGTCGTTTGTCCAGCAGTTTTTGTTCCTTCACCAGTTTGTGTTCACTGTAACACTGGACGAGAGAGACAGCTGTTCAACATAAACATCCACAGTTCACAGAGCAAACTGGAGCTTCAGAAACAGCAGCATTTATTTATTTCAGTGCTCTGCATCCATTGTGCTGTCCACTGGGCCCTGTATCCAGCTGGAGCAGCAGTGGTGAACGTATCTCTGTGCTTTTACTTGATAGAATACCAGTATGGATGCTGAATGGTTTACTGCAGTATCTACAACATGAACAGGGCTGCTGCTCACCTCAGAGCTGCTGAGGCTTCATAACACAGGACAGTCTGGCTGGAGGTGGAGGTGGAGTGGATGCTCCATCCTGCTCCTCCCTCCTCCCCCCTGGGCCCAGAGAAGGACTCCTGGTCCAGAAGTGACTCCTGTCCGCCTGCAGAAACGTTACACATACCACACTTCATACAACACGACAATGCTACATGGAATATGAAGTCCAGCTGGGTGTAAAGCTAACTAGCCTAGCCGCGTGCTAATGCTAACCAGCTAGCGTGCTTACCATCAAAACTTACCATCAGCGCCACCTCAGCTGGGCGGCCGTGCCGTGCTGTCCTCACAGCCTCCTCTGCCTTCACTCGCTGCTCTATGATCATAAATTCGGTCCATGGCGTCAAACCACCGCCGGTTTTTCGGCTGTTGTGATCCTTTTTTTTTTTTTTTTTTTTTGTAATCTCTCCTCAGTTTCTTGCATTATGCGCGGTGCTGACCGGGGTCTGGAGCCAACAGAGAGCAGCCGCTCACTCGAACAGATCCTAACAGAAGGCTGGCTCGCAGGCTTGGGTTAGCCGTTTCCGAGCCGCACCGGAAGTTGCGATATTTATATTGTATATTTGCTATATTGTTACATTTGTTGTGCCTGCACTGGAAAAGAGAAACTAGCCAATTTCATTGTACACTGTATAACAACAATAAGACCATTCTGACTGTAATGGCTCCAGTTTCAGTGATCATGTCATATGTGGGAATGAATTATGATGCTTCTCTGTCAGAAGTACCGTTTGAAACGTGTATTGAAGCGAGCTGTTGTCCTGGATTTATGATATTTACGTGGCAACACATGAAAACAGTCCTACAACTTGCAGAACTCCACTGTGTTCCTCCACTGATCACAGATGATTGACGCTACAGTCCACTGAGAGCTTGACTAATAAACAACCGTATAACATTTATTTTTTTTCACATTTCGAATGATTAAGACATTGAGCACGGAACACTGAGAGATGAGGAGATCAATACATGGCGACTCCTGCTGGTCATTTTTTGTAACTACTTTCATGAAGTCAGGAGTCGAAAACATGCAGTTCAGAGTCCAACAATTACAACCAAAGAGCAGCAAAGCACTGAGTCATCATATTTGCGTAGTAGTAATATAGCTACGATGAGATATTTGCAGTCCTGACAGGAGGCTGGAGCAGCTGCAGTCAGAAAGAATCGTGTAAAGACTTTTACTCTGAAGAGCACGGTGCAAACATGAGCCAATCAGGAGCGAGAAGTGTTAAGCCCCGCCCACCTGTCAAAAAAGAAAAAACAAGTCGAAAATCCATTTTGTCAGTCAGAACGGAAAAAACGAAAAAACGAGTTGAATTCTCGTTTTTTCGTTTTGTGAAAAAAACGAAAAAACAAGAAAATGACCCGTTTTTTGGAATCTGATGATGTCAATTTAACAGGAAATCAAACTGATAAAACGTACCTTGGTCCGGGACACTCTGCGTTTTTAAACATGTTAATTCACAACTTGTCCCAGTGAATGACATGAATCCAGCCTGCTCTGTGCAGACTGCACCATGAAAACGCCAGTTGAATTAAAGCAGACAACGTTTGACGACGTTTGTGGGTGCGGGGGAGATGGCGTGGCAGACGGTCGGTTTGTGTGCTTGGGGTGTGCACGGAGAGGAGTGCGCGGATGGGGGGTCACGTGGGGCAGGCGGGTGGGGGTGCAGGAGCAGAGTGTGCGGGCGGGAGGATTAAATCTGTCAGTCTTGTACATCTGTCAGAACAGATTCCATGCATGTTTCTGACATTAAAAGGCTAATTCAATAACAAGCATTTTTCAGTTTTAAGTGAAAATGGTGTTCACTATTTTTATTAAATTAAAGGTCCAAGTCTTCAGTTTAGTTGAGGAATATACAGTACAATGCTGCTGCCCTCAGCCCACCTAAAATATTTTCAGCTTTTAAATTCTGCAAATTGTTGAATTTGACACAAAAACTATATTATCAGTGCATTAGTATTAGTGTATGTGCACGCCTCTAGAAATCAAAACAGTTATGATTGTTGAGTGTGTTGTAACCATTGTCACTATACTAATATGGGATTTTCTGTTGTAGCTCATCGTATTTGCTCCACCTGGCTGCGTCTGGATGAGATGGACAGGTAAGTTTGCACTTCTGTCACAGGAAACCCAGAAGAACACTTGAACACTACAGAACCAGCCGTGGTCATGATGGAAGAAGTTTAGCTCTCCTTTGCATTTACAGTGATTGTGTGTTTTTTTCAAGTCTCAAAAGTCTCTCCAAACCCATGTGAGACAACATGGATTTAGCAGAAGCAAACCAGTGGACTTTAGAGTTAAATGTCTTTTTTGGAACTTGCAGACAAGTAAAAACTCTAACAGTGCTTTTTTTGTTTTTCTTTTTATCTTTGAGGAGCCCACAGACATGGAGGACGACGTGACGAGGGGACTGAACGTGGGAATCCTCAGAATACCAGAAGGGGAGGATCTGACGGACCTGGCTGTGGTGCTGGAGGATCAGATCATCCTGCATGGCATCAAGGACTACTCACACTGCTCTGCTGTTTGGACTCCTGTATGTGCTCAACATCCACTATACTCTATACTACCACTATACACTATACTACATCGAATTGTTCTGTTGTATTCATTTCAGTAAGAGTAACTTCTGCTTTGTCCAGTCCTTCACAAGTTTTCCACTTACCCCAACTTTATTTCTGCTGTTTCATTACTGTTTTCAACTACATATCTCACTTTTGGGGGGCATTTGTATTCAGTGTGGTATATATGTTGTATAAAACTTTTGCTTTGCTTTTAAAAATGTATAGTATTAAACTTGTTAATTTTATATACTGTTTTAAGATGATATTGTAATTGTATCAATAAATAAATATTTGAAACTGTCATTGTTGGAGCATTTTGTTTTCTGGGCCAAATACGGCAAGAGAGTGTATTAAAGAAGTGGCCCGGTTACGGATTAGTTGAGGCTGACATCTGGAACCAGTTCTGAAACTTGTCTGGTCCTCCTTCGGGCCAGTGTGGTCATACAGGTGGTTGACATCTGGGAGAAAAACTAAAACTGACCTCGCCCAACACTGGGCCAGGACAGGGCCACATATGGCTAAATAGGTGGCTGAGACACGGCACAATCATGGGCAATATGTGGCAACCAGAGGTGGCCCTCCCAAGTGCCGTAATTCATTGCGGTATGTGGGCCAAGTGTGAGTGAGAAGTGTGGGCCACTACTGGGCCAGACTCATTTTGCTATGTGGGCTGTGATGGCCACAGCTCTGACATAAGGTTTGTGGTGTTTACATGTGTGTTTGATTAAATTTACATGACCTTGCCCTTCGTGTAGTAATTGCAACAAAGATTAATGTTGCCCACAAAGAGACATATAGTCCCAGGATGGATGACTTGAATCCTATCAATCACTCTTGAAAGCTGCGTGAAGGAGAAAGAGGTGTGAGATTGGCAGACAGTTAACCATGAAATTCACTTTCTCTGACGTTTAGCAGGCTGCAATTTTCCAGAGGGATTGAGTTGAATCCTTTACACACACACACACACACACACACACACACACACCCATGTCACATACAGTGTGTGTGTGAGAGTCTGGCAGGATGAGAGGGCACAGAGTCCTGGCTTGTAATCCTAGTTTACAAGTAATAATCAAGTCCAGATTGAATCCTGACATTAGAACAACGTTTTGGACCAAGCTAAAATCCTCTGCGTCACAAGTCGTATCGGAGCATGATGCTGATTGAAAAAACATATTTACCGGCGTCCAATTAAGGGCTTCATAAAGAGTAGAAAGAAAAAAGCAGAACAAAATAAAAACAAACCATAAGTCTCGCCTAAAGCGCATTAAAAGCATTCAATATTTGCCTGAGTAAACAGAAACGCATTGTACTGATGGACTCACACTACTAATGAGTAAAATCTCTGACTGACTCATAGCGAAGCTTGAGGCAGTAGATACACACTACGCTGTGGTGATAACAAGCCCATAACAAAACTTCATACCAGTATTCCTTTTTCTCTCCCTTTTAGTCCCAATTAGGATATGTTTTACTTTGAATGTTAATGACTTCTGACAAGCACTGCCTCAATCGCCGGACCTCTCTTGCTCTGCTGAGAGGTTGGGCCATTTGCTGGTGTATTATATGGATATGCTCAGTAAATTATATGGATTTTTTTGTGGAACTCCAGTAAGGACTCAAGGGGTTGTGGTTCAGCGGCCAAGCCAGCGGTCAGACAGAGGGGGAGTAGATGGGGTCAGTGCCAGCGTGGAAGTAAACAGGAAATGTATCAGAGCGGGAGAATATGCACAGGCTGCCATGATAGGAGTGGATGCAGTCAGTTATGGAGTCGAGAGAGAGAGAGAGAGAGAGACGGGGAGATGAAGAAAGAGAGCGAGAGGGAGAAATGATGGTAATACCACTGCTCTCTCACTCAGTTCTGGATTCCCCGCAGCATGAATTAACATTTTATATTCAGAGCAGAATGTGAGCTGCTCTGGCTCTGCTGAGGGCTCAGTGAACTCTCATAAACTTGGCAAGCTCTGTGGGCTTCTACACTGGCATTTATAATTAGCCATCGACATCCACTGCCTGTGGGAGACAGACTATGTATTTTATTATTAAAATCATTATTGTTATGATTATCCAAACAATAAAAGCTCTCGGCCTTACTGCATACAGAACACTGTGTCATTTTTATTTTTCTTCGAAAAAAAAAAGTTAAAAAAAAATTGCTGCTGATGCAGATAAGTGTGTCTGGGTTGGGGCGGCAGGGCAGGAGTCAGTCAGGAATACTGCTTCAATTCTTTCGAATCGCACAATGCAAATGTTCATATTTCACTTATAGAACTCAAATTCTTCACAGTCTGAAGGAGCACGAGCCTTCCTCACTTCGTACACCAAGCATAACATATCAAACTACATCGCCTAAAATTAGAAAGCAAGCCATGAGTATTTCTGTGAAACCAATTAGCCTGAGAAGAATTTATATTTTTGTCAGCGCGCGATGATGGAGAATACCTTATAATTCAAGCACAGCCCCTCTGCTGATGTGAGTGGAGGGAAGCACAATCGTTTCTCACGGATTTTCATTAAATTTTTCACTTTTGGAGCCCACTTTAATGCAGGCATCAGATTTTCCAAACTACTTCGGCTCCTTTTCTCGCATGGAAGACTTTACTTGCATGTGCAAAACGAGGCATGTAAATACAGTACTGACGTGTGTGCTTATTTCTGTGCTCAACTGCTTATTAGAGCGACCGAGGTCGAGCTCGCGGTGGCTTTGTTCTTTAGCACCGTGCACGGGGCAGGAGGGCACACAGGGCAACGAGAGGGTGGTCACTTTGACGCCATCCTTGCAGGGAAGGGCTTAATGACACGTTCAATATCGCAAACAATGTCGTTAGGAACAAACAAGTCCTGCATCATTGATGGGGAAGATAATTGTCCCCTAATTTGCATAAGAAATGTTGTCGAACCAATTGGGGTCCCGAGCAAATACGCATGGACATAATACCACTGATGCGTAATTAAAGGCGAAGAGTTACCGACAGTTAACCACTGACCTTCGTAAATGTCAATCAAAAATGTTATCTTCTGATCAAAGGGCGAAGAGAACGGAGGTGAGGGGGGCAGATTAATGAGAGAAAAAGCAGAATCTACACTCTCGGTACCTTTTTACTTTACACCGTTCACACATTTAATGACTCGCATTATCAGTACTTAGTGAGGAAATATAGCAGGGGCTCTTCAGGGTCCGTTGGCTTTCAGTAATGGACGACAAACTCGTAATGAGTTGAAATAGTAACCTTTGGAATGCATATTTTTGTGTCACCACAAAGTAATGCAAAGGCAATCCATTATCGCCCATTAGGTCTTGGGGTTAGAGAGTTAACATAGGTTTGATCAAATTACCCGGAAAAAAAAAAAAAAAAAAAAAAAAAAAAAAAGACAACCCCCCTCCAGGTTTTAACTCTGTTCAATTTCATGAACTCACCTTAATTGATTCAGGACTGCCTCTCTCCAGCTGGCGTCAATCCATCACCAGCGCTGCCCGTGTGGAATGCAATACAGCCACCAGTTAGGCGGGCTGCTTACCTGCTTCTGCCGGCTCTCCCCTCTGCTCTCCTCCCCGTGTCATTCCCTGTTTGAAAGACAGATTATATTGGCCTCCTCTCAACACACAAACCCACAACTCTCAGCCGTATCATAACAAGCTGTAAATGAACTCAAACGCCGCCGTCAACCGAGGAGCGCACTGGCAACGGACGTGAGCACAATCCCCCTCCGCTGCTTTTTCCAACAACCACAGGCAAATAGTTGGATTTACCATTTTAATAAAACTACCACAACTCTTCCTCTTTTATATCCACCAGCCACATATTTATGATACCGTAAATGATCCCAGCAAACATGCTGCCAGTGAGAGCAGAGTTATGGGAACATCATTCACATCACCTCACTTTTATCAATGATGAAAAGATGATCACGCCACGTTTTGCCATGAATCTGCCTCTCGGATAAACCGTCACAATACAGAGCAGAAGGACCCCTTTTTGCTTATTGCTGTGCATATTACAGCAGACTCCCAGCAGCCATGGCAGCTTTCAGCCTTCGAGAGACGGCAACAGGTCCTTGATCACAACAAATGCCGATAGCAGGTGTTTGCACGACGGCTGATTCCAAGTCAGCTGTGCTAATTGTACAAACAGCCTTTAAATGAAGGGAAAAAGTCGAGTGAAATTTTGATTGAATTACAATCACAGTTCAAAGAATTAAAAAATATTATTTTGGAGAAAAATTTCAAAATAGTGTTTTTATTTTGTGAGACTCCAAAAAGAAGAAATGGCATCTTTTTGACATCAGTACTATCTCTAATAATCCACCAACCGTACATAAGGCTTAACCAAGTCCAGATGACGGCAGCATGTACAGGTCACCAGCGTCGGTTAATGCCAATGGAGACTCATCAAAAACCCTCAAAAGCACTTTTTTATTTAGACATTAGGAGGAAAACAGAGCGAACCATTACTCCACCGTGTGGCTGCTATCACAATGAGTGCTTTCATTTTACAATGTTTCACACGGATAAGTTTGATAACTTATCACTTAAAAAAAAAAAAAGTGTTTTTAGTAGATTTACAACTGCACTCTGGAAAGGAAGGACTGTGTGCAGCACTGAATCTTCCACCTAGTTTTCTACTATTTCCTGCTGTTTATTAACTCTGCTCCACTGTGGCAATAGCACTTAGTGTTGTCACTTAACCTGCATCCTAAAAATCTTCCTCATCCTGGCAGTCGGTGCTGAATGAATGCAGGAGTGCTGTTGCTGAGCGATTTGTTCAGGTGCTGAGAAACACTCGATGCTTGTCTCACGGCAGCCTGCAGACACGGTGCCTTCGGGCTGTGTTTTTTAATGAGTCTACTTTTGTGAATTTTTAAATTCACAACTTGAATTCACTCCATTTTTAACCTGTGATTCAACTAAGAGTCAAGCGATATTAATTATGTGAATTTGCAGCAGTTGTGCATTATAATTGTCCTCTATTTCCTATATCTTATGCTTATTAAACTTTTTATGTTTTACAAATTAACTTTATTATTGCATATTAAAATAGAGACGGTTGAGAGACACATTCAAATAGACAAACTGAATGCTGCAAATGTATTAGTCTAATATTGGGACAGGATGGAACTGTACGAACCGCACCAGATGTCCTGAATGTCCTCCGAAGTTGTTTGACATACAGATGATCTGCCGCTACATGGCCGACAGAATGACCAGACAGCCAAAGGATCACTGTTCATCCTCTGAACTGTTTCAGCCTTATCTTTCCTGAGCTGGGAGCATTTCCTTCCAGCTTCTGCTCCAAACTCACTCCATCATAATGCTAGACATGTCAATCAGAGCTCTGAGACAGAACACTCATCTCCCAAGGAGATTATGTGTCATCAGAGGATGGAGGAACTTGCAAATCCCTCCTTCCTTACGCTGCTCCTGTTGAGGGCTTGAGGAGTAGCCTATCACCTCCTCAGTGATTAAAGTGGGAGATTGAGTGTGTTTGCGCTGCACACGAAGAGGCTCATTACAATGCACTAGCATGTTGTTGGAAATAGCTCTAGCCAGGAGCGGTAATCCAGAATGTGCTTAATGAGGGGCCACCCAATCTCTCCATGGGCCTGAGAAGTCAGTCAGACCTGGAGAGGCAAAAGTGAAATGGAGAGAGAGAGAGAGAGAGCGAGAGAGAGAGAGAGCGTTCCTCCAACATATCAATCTTCACTGTGATTGAAAAACTATAATAGAGCTCAACGCTGATATTTCAACTCCTGTGGCATGCACTGCATTTGGTTTAATGAGATTCATGTCAGTTGGTTGTTCAAGAAAATGAGAAAGTATGAAGAGTGTTACAAGAGGATGGGTGCAACTTAGAAATGAAGACAATTTGGGAAAAGGGCGAGGTTTTACAGTGATTAGGAGAAATTCTAAGGCAGGAGGAGTAAGTATAGCTGTGTCAGACGCCATAGAAGATGACTCATCCAGCTTTGTGAAAAACACCACAATGTATGTTTGAAGAAATATACCTTTTTCAAAGTTCTGTTTTCTTTCAGAGAAAAACCAAGAAAGGTCAGTCTGTCTTTTGCGGTAGAAATCACAGTAATGCACAGCACTCATGGCTCTTCCACGACAAATTAGATTTCTATCAATCAACATGGACACAGCCACAGTGATGCAAAGGCTTCAAACAAATAGCAGCTAAACAAAGATTGACATTTTGAATGGTAGGTTTTATCTGCGAGGGTTGTCTTAATAGGAAGAAGCAGACATGGAAAAATAGTTTTTGTCTAAGAGCTTCTTTAGAAAAAAAAAAACTTTTACCTTCATAACTTCAAGTTGTTGGTTGAGATGATGGTATTATTTAGTACAACACATTTAAATGGGTATTTACTACATTGCAAAGGGTGCACACCTGCAAATATAACTAAGCAAATGGATGGATGGACTGTCAAGTGAGAAGAGCAAACGCACAAAGTCTGCCTTGCTTTAAGCTTGAAGAGTAGTAAACTTGCACCCTGCACTGGTAGATGGTTAGCACAATGAAATCCCACCAGCTCAGGACCTACGACGATCTGTGCGAAATAAGAAGGTGACCAAAGCCGGACCTATTCGCACCACACCCACACAGCACAGCCCACTCGCCGCTCTAACTGGATGCTTGCCCACTGCTCACCTACTACATCCCAAAAATTGTTCTCTTATTGATTCGCCAATTTCAAATATCAGCCATTGATGCACACAGGCTGAGAGACGCAGTCTGACACAGCAGTACATTTAATTCCATCTATTTGTTCCTGGAGGTAATTCAAACAGTCTGAAAATTATGTTCGACAGGTTTAATAATATCAAAGATTTATGCTACTGAGACTGAAAATGTAATTGATGTTGTTGACTTGTTCAGTATGACAGGCACAATGCTGTTTCAATCAAACCTAATTCGCTATTGTTGATGATGCTGTATCAATATATTAACAAATCAAAAACATGTATCCGAAAAGGAAGATTAATTTATTTGTTTATTTATTTACGAGAACAGTTAAGCTGGATGATATGGTTAAAAAAAAACACACAACTTGAAGAGATCCCACGTACAAGTGATTCCCAAGCTGCCAACCTTATATCAAACTGTCAACGGAACAATGGCCTGACACATAATTGAGAGCAAATTAGTTTTCCTGGCGCTTGTTTTCTCAGAGCATCTCCCCCACAGGAGGCTCTGCACATATCTCTCTATTCCCTGTTTTTTGGGGGCCTTTTCAATTAATTTACTTAATACATTTCCATCCCCTTGCTTCTGTCTAGTGAAAAGGAGCTGCCTCCTTGTTGGTGGGAGACCACTTGTGTTATCACAGTCATTCATCCTTGCAGCGCTCTCCTGGGTCAGTATGTGAGTGGCGTGCTATGCACACATAGTTTGTTCCAGAGCGACAGGCAGCTTGTCCTTTCAAGTTTGTGAAATGATAAATTACATCTAATAAATAAATTAGTGCAATATCGTTGCGGCCTAATAGGACAATCATGGTATGTAAAGATGAATGGTGCTGTGTGGATGTACTCAACATAAACAGC
This sequence comes from Salarias fasciatus, assembly GCF_902148845.1. Classification (NCBI taxonomy): domain Eukaryota; kingdom Metazoa; phylum Chordata; class Actinopteri; order Blenniiformes; family Blenniidae; genus Salarias; species Salarias fasciatus. Next base: position 74,258 of record NW_021941264.1, read on the forward strand.
AGCATCATTTAGAGGACAAGTAATTGCTGATTATCTGTCTTTATATTTGCTGCTCTTGCCTTTTGGAGAATGAACTTTTTTTTTTTTTACAACTGGCATGATGTTGTGCCTGCTACATTTCCCAAAATCGTCACAATTTCTTGCAATGGCAGAGGGTCTAATAAGTGAAACACGTCCAGCATGTGTATTCATTACTGATAAACAAGGAAACAATCCAGAGCTCTTCATTTAAGCTGTTCCTCTCATGAGGTGAAGAGTCACTCGCTTTTACAGGAACTGGATTGTGATCGTTTGACCACAGGATTAAACCATTTTCAAAGTAACTAATGTTAAACCCTGACAATGCATATATCTCATCTTGACAATCAGTCATCAGCTGTGTTGAGTTGGTACAGGTGATAATTAAGTCCATTTTCTCAACAGGTCCAGATTCCGTTGTAAACATTTGAAAGTCAAACCAGTTCAAGCTCTGCTTCTTGATCACAGTGACAAAACCGGCAGTTCCATAAAGTGTTGTGCATCATCAGCATCATTTATTAAGATTTTTATGCATGCCGAAGCGCTGCTGACAGGAACTTAGTTCTTCAGTTTGAATGAGACGGCCAATAGGAATGATAGGTCGACGCTTTAGACACTTTCTCTTCTGAACTCCTGGCTCGGGTGGACCCAAATATCCCCGTCATGCTCAGACTTTGAAGCAGCCACAAAAGGACAGCTATGTTCTTATTTCTACCTGCTTATAAAGACACACCTGTGCAACGTGATGCAATTTGTCCAACACCACTGCAATGAAACTGAGATATATGTAACTCTCCACGGCTTTAGCCGAACTGTTTTTGTGGTGTGCGTGATACTGAAAGCTTCATTAGAGCATTGTGAACCCACCATTTAAATCACTGACCATTAGCCAGTCGCGGTATAAAAGATTAGGATTTTAATAGTGCGTGTTACCATATTTTCTCTTCATCGAAACATGCAAAAAACAGTGTCGAGGTTTTAGGTAAAACACGACAGGGACAGTGATTTGTTGACAACATGTTTCTGACAATTCCCATCTCATGCCTTATTAATTACTTTTCTGATGCTTGTGGGAAGCAGCGTAATGTGAAATCTCGCCGGTTGACATTATTAAAACTGGAAGGTGAACGAGTGTTTGCTGCCAAACACAGACGACCTCGCAAATGTTGTGACATAGAACAACATCCTATCAACCGGAAACTTTCTCCCTGATGACCTCTTTGAAGACCCATTTCACTGTGTACCAGAATGCTTTGCAGAAATCGACTGAAATTAGCTATGCGCCACAGAACCATAAAAACACGGAGGGGGGGAGGGCGGAGTGGAGGGAGAGATGGAGTGGCTGGTGGCTGGGTGCCAGGTGAAGCTCTCCTGAGAGGGCCATGGGCACCGTGGCAGAGACATCCAGCCAAAGAGCTTTGTTGTGATAAATCAGACTCACAACCCTATTTTTACTCATCTATAAATCTCATTGAAAAAAAAAAAAAAAAAAAAAAAAGAAATCCAACACAAAAACGGAGTGGCCGGGGAGCCCACAGTGAGACAGGAAATGAGCGAGTTACTTCTCGGCGCGGCGTCGGTGGAACATGTTCTAATGACTATTATTTATTTCCGCTGCCGTCCCGGTCCCAGATTTTAATCTGCAGCAGATCTGTCCACCAATATGAGGGGATCATTAGGGAGGGAAGAAAAAAAAGGAGAGAGGGGAAAAAAAAATCAACAAAACAGACAGGGGGGGGGGGGGGGGGGGGGTATTCGGGGAGGGGGGTGACAGACGAGAGGCAATTACCATGCTTTGTTAATTGCACTTATTTGCACTTATCATGGCAATTACAGGCCCCTGTGAATACGAATCCAGCGGCTGTGGAAGTGAATTCACGAGGTACATTTCTGGGGCGCTATGGTGGTAAAAGATGGAGTTGGCAGTATTTCATAAACTGGTGGTTATGATACAATTATTCAAAAGATTTAATCTTGGTCATACCTTGGATGTCCCACTCCGATGAATTCCTGCTCGGCAGCAGATGATTCCCTCGGCACGCCATAAAAAACCCATTTACATTATAAAGCAACAGCTTCTCCAACAATTTGAGAACAGTAGTAAACTACTGATGCATTGCCCGTGCATTGGTGGTCAGTCGGCAGCACAAACTGTAATTGCAGTATCTGCAGAGCTCAACGTCTTCCATACTGAAACTCGGGAGGCTCAAGTGGGAGACAGGCCGCTGATCAGTGGTCACACACAGGCAAGACACACATGCATTATGTACACTGGATACATTCAGTTGTAATAGAATGACATGGAGAATGCCGGCTAATGAAGCACGCAATTAACGGTGATGATCGGTACTTGTCCATAATTTAACCAACCCTTCCGCTTTGACAAGCATAGTATTGACTGCATAATCTGAGTCGAAGGGGTCCACTCTGTCTGAGTCAGTTTAAATGATTCATTATGCTTCAATCTGTAATCACTCCCAGGATGTTTTTACATCACAAAGCATCGATCAGAGATCATTATTTTATTTTTACTTGTGCTGCAAGAATATGGGATATTTTCTCTCGCTGAGCTCAGAAAGAAAACTAATGATCTGTTTATCTGTTATCAGAGCACGGAGCAAAAATCAGTGCACGCACATTCACTGCTGGCTTTAATAAAAATTAATGATGTACAAACACTGATAATTAATTGTGTGGCATATCTGCCTTCCTGCGGCTTACTCAGCAAAGGGCAAAGTTGTATGTATAATGAAATTGCCTTGTTAAATTTACACTAAATTAAAGTGTAGGTTCCAACAACAAAGGGAATTCTGATCGAGAAAAAAAGATTAAAAAAAAAAAAATCTGCAGAAGGTTATAGAAGATTAATGCATCGTGGGTTGAAGTTCATCTAAACTGTAACTACTCTGTTGGTCAAATAACACGGAAAGAATCTACAGGAAAAGACAGAGTCGTCTGTATTTCCTGAAGAGACTGGAATCCAGCTGAGGTTAACTTCTGCAAGAGACTGCTGCTGAGGTTTTGCCAGTCTGATAAATCCACTGTTTTTTGATCACATTGGGTCAGATCCAACATGACTGTAGAATGTCTATGCATCTTATATAACTTTACTGCCTGCTGATACTCCAGGTCACTTTGGGTCACTTTAAATAGCTGTGCCTTGATATGAGTAAATATTGTATATCAACTTGCTAATTACGCTTCATATTTCTATTGATTTTGAATTAGAAGGGTTGCATTTATAGAAATTCAATTGACATTTAGATAGTTTGAAAGTGCCAACCTATGCTAATCTGACAACTAACCTGCCTGTTTCTGTCTGTCCGTTCTTCTGTTGTTGTATTTGAGCTACTGAATACTTGAATTTCCCTGGGAATTATTAAAACATATCTTTCTCATCATAGAAAAACTAAATGATTGAACAGTAAATTGAACCTTGCGAAATGTAAATTAAAACATCTCAAGTGAGCATGTTCTTGTGCCTGCATTGTGTTTTCCACTTGCTTTGGCTTTCTTTCACAGTCCAAAGTGTTCAGGTAAGATCTAAGATCTTTATAAGAACAGACGATTGGTCTGTGGTGTGGATATAACCTCAAATACAGAATGATGGTCCTGCCTTTGATTGAGCACCACTGGTATAGATGGTAACGGATTATAAGCGAAGGTTCAAATACCAAAAAATAACCAAAAGTAGCCTTTTCTGAGAAAATCCTTCAGCTTAAACTGAATTTCCTGAATTCTGCTTTGTAAATGTAGCAGCATGCCTCACTCAATGATTGGAGAAGCAACCTGTCATTGTTCAGCGAATAAAAAAATCATAATAGCATTAGCCTGAGAAACGCTAAGACACTGGATTTCACAAAAAGTTATAATTTCATGCAACGGCTATAATATGACAACCATTAGTGTTCATTTTGATTGCCACTGGGAATGGAGGTGGATTATTTTAAAAGCTAATTCAACATTTGTCGGCTCCGTGTTGAGTGGCAGTAGGGTTCGAAGCCATATACTCTGAAGTGGATAATGCATATTAATTGTATCCCATTTACAGTACACCACACTTGTGAAGACTAATTATCGCAGCGGTGAGCGGTTTGAAGCAGATGTCTCCACCCAGGTAGAAGTAAAAATGACACCCCGGAGTCTACCTGTTGGTCAGCCACAGCCATCAGTATGAACAAGAGTGAGGGACTGAAGCTGCCCTCATCTCTACCAGTGTGAAACATTTAATCTGTGTCAGAATCATAGATGCTGTCAGAATTCTGTCAACATCATCAAGATCAAGATCAAGTTTGATCTCAACAGTCTGATGAAGTCAAGGTTTTTAATTGGAAAGTCTTGACAAGGTTTTAATAAATCTAATTCGTCATATTCAAATATCTAACATTTTAATTTGGAAAAAAAAATTGCCCATTTTTGCAGAGGTACCTTTGCTGAGGCGCGGAGGAGCAAAGTTCTAGAGTTCTTTGAATGTCAGCAGGGGAATTTTGAAATTAATGATTGTCGCATTGGGAGCCAGAGGAGTTTATGAAAACTGGAGTTATGTGACGAATAGAAGGTGTTCTGATGAGGATCCGGACTGAAACATTTTGAAATGGTTGGAATTCATGGATGAATTTGAGAGGTAGACTAGAGAAGGGAGTTACAGTAGACCACACAGGACGTGACCAGGACGAGTGGACGAGTGTGGCGGTGCTGCTGGGGGAGAGGGAGGAGCAACAGCTGTTGATGTTGTGTTGGTAGAAGTATGCTGACTGAGTGACGTTATTGATGTGGGCTTGAAATGATGGAGTGTTGTTCAGGATGACACCCAGACTCTTAACCTGAGTGGAGGGGAAAACAAAGAGGCAGGTGATGGTGTGGATAAAACCATGAACTTTTATGAACTAGTTTCATGGAGGGAGGTGGGTTTGATTGAAAGGTAGAGCCGGTGTCATCGCCGTAGCAATTAAATACTATATTTTCTGGCCAAGAGGAAGGAGAAAGACAACAAAAGGGATGGGACTAAGCGGAGACCAGAGGAGTCGGGGGATGACTTGGATGTAAACAATTTTAAATGATTGGAGTGAGTACAACCAGAGAGATAAGACTTGAACCAGTCCAGGGGTGTTTTGATGTTCCGATGGAAGCCAGTCTGTGGAGGATGATGGAGTGGGAGATGGTGTCAAACGCTGCACTCAGATCAAGGGAGGAGGATGGATAAAAGTCCAGAGTCAGCTGCTTTCAGGAGGTAATGGGTGACTTTGATGAGGGCTGAAACCACACTGAAGCTGTTCATAGAGGTTATTGTTGGGAAGGTGAGTGCGGATTTGAGATTCTTTTTTTTTTTTCAAGCATCTAAAAAAGAAATGGCTGAATAGGAATAGGATGGAGCTTATTGAGATTGTTGGGGTCAGACCCAGGTTTCTTAAGCACTGGAATTATAGCACCTATTGAAAAGTGGTGGAACTGAGCGAAGAACATGATGGCACTTAATAAAGGTGAGACGGAGGAGAAGCATGATTGAACTAAAGCTCGCTGGCATTGGGTCAAGCTGATGGGAAGATGATTTGGACTTCCTGATGACATCTGATTGAGGGTGAAGAAGAACTGCGGGAGGAGGGAGGGGTCCACTGGTGGTGGAGCAGACGTGAGTGAGAAAGGTTGTGAACCCACAGAGTTCATGTTGGGTTTGGTTGAGCAGTAAACAGTCACCACTAGAGTTAGAGCTGCTCCATAGAAAAGATATGAAAAAAAAAATATAACAATATCCCTGAGCATTTCATTGGTCAGATAAGAACTTGTAATTGTCATAAATAGAGTAGAGTGAGTGCTGTGGGTAGCACTCCATGCACTTTTCCCGCTGAGTTGATTCTGCTATGATAGAAATGGTCCCACACTCATGACAGTGGCACTGGGCCGCTTTGATGTATTTGCAATGACGTCCTCATTATTTTTTACACAAAAAGAGAATAGATCAGAAAGTGGAGAACAGAGGGGACTGTAAGGACGCATGAGAGACAGACAGAGTAATAACCTTGCCAGTGGCATGCGTGTGTATGCATGTTTTCAGAACGTGTGTGTGTGCGTGTGTGTGTGTGTCGGGGGGGGCAGTCATTTGGTTGACATGGCCGGAAAATGGCCCAGCTGAGACAGCTTGTCCACTCCACACTTTCTGTGAGGCCCCATGCGGACACACTTAAACACACACTCGCGCACACATCAAAGTGTGTAACGCGCTCGCTCGATGGGCCCATGCGGCGAGGAACCGCAACCTCTCTCACCATGCGGCGTGGCCTTCTGCCTTCATGTTGTTTAATAAACTGTTTGATTGGGAACTCTTTGGTAATGGTAATTAAATTTGTGAAGTGTGGGCGAAAAGAGTGGAAATTTAAAAGAAATCCAAGTGATAAACATGTCAGGCTGTGTACGGACGTGTAATCCGCGTTAAATAAACATCAAAGATGATTCTCAGTTGAAGAAACCTCATATTCAAGAATGAAGCGATGAAAAAGGAAAACACGCTTCATCTTAGTGTGGCTGAAAAACACTTTCTGTCACCTTGGAGTGGCAGCCTCATTTGATACAGAGCAATACTGAAAATGGAAAGTAATAATTTTATTATTTCCACATCACAATTTCAGAGACTTGAAGTAAGTAGAAGCCACTATATCGCTGTAAATATTACATGAGCCAGGTCATTGAAAAAGTAATTGGCTTTTAGAGTTGGCTGATACTGCTCTCGTGTCTCTGCCGAGATTTATAATGTTGACTTACAGTACAAGACAGGGAGGGTAATCACTGAGACAGTTTATCCTAAAGCTCTATCTGTCTCTCACCCTCCGACATTGGGCAAAGAGTGCAATTGTTTTAGGGCAAAACAGGTGTCAGCCTCAATCAGTGCTCGATGGGTAAAAAAGTCCAAACTGGAAAGAAAAAAATGGATGGTTTACTCTTTTAAAATTAGATCCAGGGAAAATCTAATGGTTCATTCTAAATGAATTTTTGGTGCATTTCCTTTTCATCTTTCACTAATTCATCTTCCTCTCTCTCCCAAAGTCTCCCTCACTTGCTCTCTTCAGGTTTTAGCTGAAATTAAATTGATTTGCATAATGAAAGGAGATCAAATTTTGCCATACAGAAGTAAAATAGAAATAAAAAGGACTTTCCTCTGAGGGCGGATAGGGTATGAGCCACAAGAGAAAGGGGGAGGTGAAAGAAAGAAACAATAAAATGCAATTATACAGCTTCAATAAACCCATAATTCCAGCATGTATGAAAATACCCAGATAGGCGGTTCACATTATTTCATTCGACAAAGCTATAAAGGCTCATTCATAGCCGCAGTGGGCCTTACAACGCCACAAATTGTCTAATCGCTGGTTTAAAAAAAAAAATTAAAAATGGGGGGGAGTAATTACAATGTCGCTAACCCGTTGACAGCCTCCACTTTCTAGGTGTTAATACTAATTACATTTCTATTTTCATTGCAATACTTGGCAAGTCTGAACAAGGAATCTCGTCTGATTATCCCGTTAGTTGCTGCGTTTCTGTTGTGAGTCCCAGACTGAGGTGTGGGATTGCTTTGATTTTTGATACATTTGGGTCCAGTGACGACCAAATGTTGACTGAAAACATCAAAGCCAAAAGAAACAATGCATCGTGAATAACTATTTGTACCAGTAAATTAGATGTACAAATCTTTTTGAGGATTCGTACGTGTTGGGGGATTTCATTTCTTCATGGAAAGACAAAGAAAAGACATGTAGCACTGTAATGTTTTCTGATATATATATTTTTTTGTGTGTGTTTGTTCATTGATCATACTCTCAACGTGGGGAACAACTATGCATCTTTTCTTGTTTAGTGCAATCTGTGTCTACTCAAGTCAATGAATCTCAACATCAAAGCAACCCAGAGGATTGGCGTCGAGAGACGAGCAGCGATTTCTCTGCGCCGGGGCTTCTCCTTTCTGCTGCCGCACAGTTAATAATGGATGAAGGCTAAGTCTTCATGTCTGCTTCCTCTCTTCCGAGCTGAAATGTCAGAGGTGAGTGGAGAGCCGGTGTGAACAATACATTTTCTTATAACATGACACTCTGTTCCAGACGGGGAAGTAAGCTGCGTATCTCGATTCCGAGCACATTTGAGCGTACCTTGAATTTTCAAGGAGTCCTTAACAATTTTGAATAAAATGCTAACTATTCAAAATACAGCTTTAAAACTGACCAGTTTAACAAGGTAGGTCGTTTTGACTTTGTGCAAGTCTTTGCTGAAAACAGTGAAAAGAAACTATTTACGAACACGCATTGTTGTGATAAACACATTGAAAGGTACCGGGACAGTCATGTCACTGATAAAGGTGTGAACCAGTTAAATAAGTTATTTTCTTCAAATTAGAAGGGGTCTCCAGCTTAATTGTATGTAATTCTTAAAAAATACCATGACTTATTAGACGGAAAGTATTTGTAGAAATAAACGAGATTTTTTTTTTTTTTTATAGGATGTGCTTTAATAAAGGGACATTTTGGTGCTCTGTTTAAAAAGTGAATCCAACATTGTAAATTTATTGACATTTACAAAGAGCAAACTGATTGTTTATGCTGTCCTCCACTTCTCTTATCGTTTACTGATCCAGTATGTGGTTGCTGGAGTGTATCCAACTGCTTGGAAGGTTACATCACATCAGGCTCACAGTCATTTGAGCTGAGGGGCTGCATACGACTGGTGACTGGTGTGTTTTTCCCTGATTTTCTATAAACTATTTCGAATGTTTTAAACTGACTTGCATTCTACCTTTAATCAGTTAATAATCAGCCATTAGACTGGGTCTCAGAACGTGATTTTTCTAGCAGGCTACTTTCTTTGTGGTGCAACTATTTGTCAGAACCGACTGTCTAACAGTGACTGATGATCAGAAGGACACAACGGCAATGTTTACACTGTGGATGCATCTGAGCCATGAAGATTGCGGCTTGGTGTTTGTTGGGCTGGTCTCCAGCAAATTTTCTGCCAACATTATTAGTCCATTACATAATAAAGAGCATAAAATTGATCTTGTATGTGTTCTCTTATTAGGAAAAGGATTTGTGCAGATTTTCGGGCATATGAATTGCTTTAACATATTAAGAATTGGCAGTCATTACACACGGTAGCTCCAGAGAGATCCGATATGTCGGAACAGAGGTAGTAACTCATAATTTTCATTTAAAAAAAATCAGCGCTGCGTGACACGTTTTTCTTGTGTAATGACTTCAACACCGAGCGGCAGAATCTTTTAAAGAAATTCAAGCTGCGGTTTCCCCAAACGTTAATTTCCACTCTGCTGTGTACTGTACCGTGTTCCGAGGTCACCGGACAATAGCAGAGCAAACAGTTCACGGCCACATCCGCACTCACAATCTCTTTGACACACAAATCATTCACCGGCATGTTTTGAAACCAGGGGTAACGTCACACGAACACAGGCAAAGCATGAGTAAGAGATGACGTTCTACACCTATGCAGCTGTTTCACAAACATATTTTCATTTATAAGTTTTTTTTTTCTTTTTCAAATTAAATATTGTGTATATTGTTCAGCCTCAGGAATGACTACACCTAGATCGTGTCTCATTAATGCAAGCACACGTGATTCTAATCAAAGAGTGAGGATCAGGCGGACCACTCTCTTAAATCCGATGCTGGAGTAGCTTCTTCAGAGTCTCAGGTCGGTTCTATTCAGACGACCTTATAACATCTTCTTGCTCATGAATTACAATGAATCCGGATAGCATTAATGGCATTTCTATTTACAAAGTCGTGGCAAATTTTTCTCATTTATGTGAGGAAAAAAGTTGAATCATAATCCCTGCCCAACAGGTTTTCCTTTATTATCAAGGCAGTTGTGCCAAACACACATATATGAGGCCATATTTTTGGCACAAAAGCAAAACCTAAGTCCTGGCAAGCACTATTTATCACTGTCGGGTTACCATTCATGAGCACCGAGAGTTCACGCTGAATGCCGGTTGAAGTGATTGGTCATTGTTGTTTGATAGTTATTGTTAGTGGGACCACGAACTGTTTGAATAGTTAATCAGGAAGGACAAATGAAGGGGCCCATTAAAGCATTCACACATAAATATAAATCACATTGGGAAATTAGGCTCAAAATGGTGAAAACTCAGTGATTTACAGAGCAATTCAAAATAAAGCCCTGACATTAAAGACATTTGAAAAACACATTTGGCGTGCTCTACCCTTGCCCTTGACAAGTTTGGTAGTTTTTCCAGCCTGTGCTGAATTGCGCTCTCTATTCAGAGGACAACTGATCCAACCATGGCAAGAAATCGTGGAGGAAAGTGGGAGAACAGCTCTGCATGCAGTGATATATGCTCCATCTGTGTCTTCCAACTATTACATGGAGACTAATACAGTGTGGCATGAGGCTTAAGAGACTCAGTCTACCTCCCTGCGGGGAAAGAAGCACATGCTTGAAACACCTCCCAGTAGAGAGATCAACTGCCTGGACGCCCATTACTAGAGCAATAAATCTTCCACGTGGACACCTTAGATGAAGTGCTACATGTTCAGTAAGATAACTTTTGACAGGTAGGTATGGACCTCTTCACTATGTCTCCTTGGATAAGCCTTTGCAAGGTGGTGGTTAAATAGCTGGATTAAGTGATATTAGTATTCACTCTGCGTTGCAGGCTCCGGATCAGAATCTGCAGGACCCTGCTGCACGGGGCTTGAAGGGCAAATAAAAGTAGCTTTGCGTTGTGGGGCATAAGACGGCATCAAACATGGCTGTCTTCAACTCTTCCAATACGCCGCTTTATTTCATTGTGTTTTTAAAGGTTGACACCTCACCGGGGTTCTCGTTAAGCGACAGGTTAAACCACGGGGAGGTCCCCAGTCCGTCACAGGGTGAACACGTACTGCCGGCTGTTGAAAGCACCAAATTACCCAACATGCAATGGGAGAATGCGCAGTCTGCTGGGAGGTTCTGAGTATGTTCTGACCAATACACTGTCATACAATACCTAAAACTTTCATGAATTTAGATAAGTGAGAAAGTTTATTTAGCAACTTAATGAATCAGAAACAACTATAAACGTGCTTCACAGTAAACCAAAAGGCCCAAACAAATATAGTTCTCATAAGGATTTTGCATCTATTATAATTCCCATCAAATTTTTTCCAAAATCTTCAAAGACTATTTCTTAAAAACCACAATATATGAGCAGAACTGAGGCCTGCTGATGGATGAAGTTGTGGAGTTAACCTGCAGGAGGTTCCATCAGCCGTGAATACCGCAAAAAGTCATCAGAAGGCTCTTGAGATGAATTCTGATCTTGAACAGGAGCCTTTCACCACGAGTGGGACGACGTGACCTCTTTCACAGTAAGATGAAATGAGATTAAAGCCTGAATAATCTCCTCCATCCCACTTAACCTTACCTCTTTGTTGTTAAAACGTGAAAGATGCAAGCACTTTCAGATATGTATAATTAAATAAATACATTTATAGATGACTACCATGGTGTGAACCAAGGCTTCTCTGCACTTTAAAGATAAAAGTGACACACAGAAAGAAGACATTTCTTAATGGAATTTGACAATTAAAAAGGTAGAAAAGTAATTCTTTCAAGGGTTTAATTGCAGGAGCTTCAGTTTGGGTGGAACTGACACTGGCTGGCTTTTGTTCTTCAATGCAATGTTGGAAAAATGATACACATCAAGAAAGCAGAATAAGACTTTGAAAAGTGTGGCTCACTACTGGTTAGATGAAAGAATGAGTCAAGTTTTAAACCAAAGACGTCTTCAAGGACCAAAGAAGAGATATGACAGGAGTGTCTTCAGGCAGAATTTATACTGGTGTGAAACAGCAAGAGAATCCCTGATAGATCTTTACACATTAATGTGAGATGTCCGCAAGAAGCAGAAGAAGAAGAAGAAGAAAAAAAAAACACAAAATGTGAGGTATTTAGCACAATATATATTTTAGTCAAACATTTTGTCACAATATAGCATTAATTCTGCCGATATACTCAGTTTCCATTGGCGTAAAAGTAAAAAAACTGCATTATGGTGACCTCAGGGCTGACCAGCGGATATCCACACACTGCCAACGTATGTTTGTTAGGATATTGTGATTCACTGGTGTCAAAGGTCATGCTGATATCCAGCAGTACCAACGCAGCACTCTCCTATATCACCATGGACTATGTCCTCTGAGATGCCAGTGATTATAGTTGAGTAGACCAAATGTACACACTGTAAACTGAATGTCCATTAGGTTTGGCTGATAAAACTTAATCCTATATGAGACATTTGCTGAAATATCTTCAAGACGTACTTTTTCATGTACAATTTTTCGAGTCAGGAAACACATTTTATTCATCATTCAAGACTTAAAACTGACTAAACTGGCATTGTATTTGACTATTTAGATACAAAACAGACTTTAAAATACGCTAAGGTGCAACTAAATGTCTTTTAAAAGTTTTCACAGTCCTGTGTTATTTTAATCACCATAATGTACTTGTATCCTGCAAAACACATTTTTATTAGAAAAGTGATGCTACCTAGAGTGGTTAGTTTTAAAGAAACAAGGAAAAACTGGTACTGAAAATCCTGAGAGAATCGACTCAGCATCGTGTCCTTTAAACAAATCGACATATCATTTCATTCTGGCCTGTTGAACAACCTCCCTCTTCCCTATTGAGGCCCCATCAGTGGAAGACAGAGGCCTCCATCTCTGTGCTTCTCCATCACTGACCTCCAGACGGGTCCCGTTTGATTTCACCGTTCACCTCGCTCATTGCCTTCATGCTGCCGTTTTCCACTGGAGCCTTATCATCAAAATTCAATAGATGTTATTCCCTTTTTTCACCCGATCTCTCCTTTTGAAAGTGAAGGCTGTTTATGGTTGGAAGACTGTTTTTACAGCATTATTTTTATTTTTTTTTTATTGCTGAATGCATGAATGACTTGAAGAAGTAGATACCCATCCAGATATCAAGTGCTAATCACTGAGAGAATGCCAGCACAAATCGCCTAAAGCGATTTTAAACAGAGATGATTGGAAAACGTCAAAAGGGCAAGATGAGGGTTTCAGACTGATGGCTGGACAGAATCTTTCCATTACAGTTCAAAGTAACATGTGCAGTGAGGGAATAATATTGATCGGATCCACGGGGGGGAAAAAAACTTTTCTTTAGAAAAAAATGCAATGATGGTGAAGTAGAAGTAAGAATATCCCTAATTATAGGACTATATCTTTATGGAGTTCATTTATGGTTTCAGATGAGATTAAAATAGGTAAATGAGTCTGTTGAGATTATTAGCACAATTTCCTTCGAGGAGAGACACTGAAGTTTGGAGCTCTGCGGTTTTCAATAAAGGGGAATTAATCAAGGAAAGTGATATTTGGTATTTCACAATGAATCTTTTGTTAATTTTCAGACAGCGCTAATACCAATAAGATTGCAGAGCCTCCAACTCGCTGGTTAACATGAACTGATCACATTTGCTCCAACTTTTTGAAAGTCATAACAAATTCAAATCACATGAATTTATACCAATAAAGAATGTGACTCAAAAGTTATTTTTCTGGTTTATATTTAGGAATAGGATTGATAGACACATAAAATACCAATCTTATTTTCTTATCCCTCTTAAAAGAAAGAGTTTGAGAGAAATGATGTAGCATTTTTCTGCGTTTCTCCTGTTCTTTAGTAACACCTTTTCAAATGTTCATTTTTATGCCTTTCTCCAAATGGAACTCACACTGAAGAGTGCACATTACAGCTGCACGTCAATAGGCTGTACAGCACTAATGTTCCCCACAGTGAGTCGTGAAGCCTCAGTGAGATGTCCTCTTTTATTTAAAGTGACAGAGATGCTGCAGAAGCAGACTCAAATGCAGTAATGCAGAGACAGCGTCAAATCAATTGTCTGCCAGTGTGCAACGAGTTATGGAGGAGTCACCACTGCACTTAAATAAAGGTCTGCACACTTCAAACTGACGGCAGCAGCAGGTGCAGCTTTTAGTTAAATCTCAATCAAACACGGTTATCTGTGAAGAGAGACGCTTGTTGCTTTTACATGAAGCAAATCAAAGCCGGCGGCCATAGATTTTCTCCATATAAAACTCAAAGTGTCTTCTCACTGACTCTTTCAGTCTGTAAATTTTCCTGTTTTTACACTTAAAATGAGGAAGATACGAACTTTTAAACTACTGGTTAAACAGGTTGATAGTAGCAGTAATAAGTTGATGGGCTCAGTGTTTTCACTTGTTTATTTTGCCTCGATGGAAAACAGGCAGTTAAAAGGTGTTCCCTCAGCCCACAGACCAAAAAGAGAGCAAATGAAACACAGACCTTAAATACTTTACAGTGAAACAACTAAATCAGCTGACTGCCACTAGAATCTCATTCAAACTGCAGCTACAGAACCCGCTGGCACCATCGCTTTCAGACAGTTTCACTTGCATGAAGAAGAAAAGAGCAACTCAAAATAGAAGGAAATGGACTCACCTCTTCAACTCTCCTCACATCCATGTTGATTTGATCCAAATTGTCAACACCTGGTTGAGCGCAGGGCATTCATGTGCACCTGTGTACCGCACCAATCTTAATGAGAACCTTCTTTTTTGTTTTACATTGTTGTGGTGAGGGTGCACAGTGATGTATGGATGGTTCTGGATTGGGGCATTTTTCTCATCCTGTGTGCCGGTTCTCTCACACTCCAAAACAGAAACATGTGTTTGATGTTCACTGATCACTCTGAAATTACTCTTCAGTGAATGTGAGTATGAGTTTATCAGCTGTTTGCTCAGTGATGGACTGGCGATCTGTCCATGGTGCCCCCCCCACTTATTCGCTCACAGCCAGCTGGGGACCAAACCCTACTGCAACCCTGAATTGGATAAAGTGGTTTAGAAGAGAGATGGTCAGAAGATTGCATTGGGAAGCGGCAATGTTCAGTTATCTGGGAGAACACCTATAGGGCTTAACACCTGGGGCCAGGCCATCTTGAAAAGGAAGTGTCCTCCTTGATACTATGAAGCTTGGAGTTTTGTGGTGAGAAGCAAAGTGACAAGAAACACACTAATGATGCTCTCCTGGGCCAATAAGATGTGTTGATCCATCACATTACAAGAGAAACAAATCAGCTTTCTATTAAAAAAAAAAAACAGAATACAAGAGAAACTTGCAGTTTTTTTTTTTTTTTTGTATCTCTTCATGATATCAGAAACAAACTGGTTGTCAAAATTGTGAAATAATTTTAACAATGCAGTTCCATGTGGACTACCAATCAATTTATAACGAACTTAAAAATGCCAAAAGCCAAAGCTCTACATATTTCACTGAACACTTTAAAGCCTGGTTAGTATTGGCCGCAGGCTGTAGTGTGCACATTTTATGCCACTATGAGCCGTTCGCTGACCTCTGATTCTGCAGCAGGGCCTGTTGGCTGATCCAATATTTTGAATTAAACGAGGGGGTTGACAGGACTTTTTCAATCTGGGCCTGTGTGATTCGCAACGATCTGCCCGAGGAGCTCAGGCAACACTTGAATCAATATCAGCTTAATGCCTTAAACCCTGTTTTTAGATGTATTTTTATTTGAAGGTGGCAATGCTACCTCAAAGTGTAAAAGGGTTTTGCTTTGCTTCTGCTTTTCCTCTGTGGAAACTGGATGTTAAACAGGTCCCTGTTTCCCCCGACAATCCAAAGCAGAGGCTCAGACAATTAGGATTTATTATTAAAAACAACCGTCAAAACTACATTTTCAAAATTGACAAATTTAAGTGAGAATTTATGTTTTATTTTCATGATTGTGAAACAAAACCAAAACTTCCACCTGGGAATGAAAAATATCACTTTTTAAAACCATGAAATCACCTGTTCAATTTGTGGCTAAGGTAGACATTCACTCATCTTAATGCATGAAGCAGAGCAGGTCCAGAAGAGAGATGGGGAGATGTGTCAGGAGTAGGTGCAAACATTTCTTTAATGATCTTTGATATTTCTGTACTACACTGCACACTGTGCTGCTCTCCTCGGAATCTGAAGCAGCCAGACTTCCTGTTCAAATTATTTGGACATTTTGGATTCAAGGAAGTAAAATGAGGAATGCTGTACAGATGAAAAAAAAAAAAAAAAATGGAGATGTTCAGTGCATGAATGCATAAGTTTACAAAAACCCCTAAAATCATCTTACAATATCTGCAGATAGTTTTTATGTGCACAAATATCCAGAATCCAAAAGAGATTTTAAAAGTTACATTTTTGGAAAAGAAGATACCAAAGCCAGTAAATTGTTGTCAACCAAAAGCGTGTGGGAGTCGTGTAGTGGTGAGCGCTTTTGTCTCGCACCCGCTGCATGCTGGGAAATGTTCCAGCTCTGCTGTCTCCAAAACGTATGCACGTGGTTCTTTGACACTTTTATCCTTTACAAACTCATTCTGAGACACTTCTCTCTTTTATGTTTCAGCTCACGAAGCCGTTTCATTTCATTCAAGGCTGACTTTTAAATGTACGACATAAACAAATGGTAGGATTCTTTCTTTTTTTTTTTTCCTTTTTATTTATAAAAGTACGGGGGCAAATTGAATAATCTTCGCCGGCCCAGGTGGTGCAAACACAACACCAAAAAAAGTCATGGTCATTATCCAAGCTTTGAATACAATGCTCCTCGTTTTGTGAATAAAACACACTCCGTGAAATTCTCCACCTGAGTGCAGTTTCTGTAAAGAGTCAATGACCATCTCACCATAATAGCCTACTCATTTTTTAAATCAGCTTGTCAGAGCGCTGTGTTTGCTATGCAGCGTAAGTCAGGCTTGTTCACACGGCGTATTTTAGCTAAATGGATTTGTTGTTACCCCACTGAAGGAGATCGCTTTGTTTTGAGTGTGTGTGATAGCAAAATAAGTAATGATATTCAGCTATTAGGCTATAAATGATTGATATTTTCTACAGGCCATGTTCATATTTCCCCTCAATGTTTAATCAATTGTCATTACCCAGCTAAGTAGAGAGAGAAGAGAAGAGAAGAGGATATTTGGTGTGTGGACCGCTTTCCCCCAGGAGAACTGTCAATCACCAAACGTCCATCTGCATAACTAATGATGGGCCTCGCCTTGCCCTTGGAGTTTGGGGGGGGGGGGGGGGGGGGGGGGGGGGGTGTTTCTGATTTATGGCAACACAGTCATATGTTCACATGTGAGGGTCATCATTAAGGAGTGACATTTCCTCTGACATTGATGGAAAACAAATGAGAGGCCCATTTGCCGGGAAAGTGCCGGAGCGTCAGAGTGACCGGGGAGCTTTCTCTCTCCCCTCAATGTGTGCTCGCTCTTTCAGGATTAGTCACACGACCGGTGGCCATCCCGTCTACAATGAGCTTTGTTTGACGAAAGGAGTTCGTTTGTATCCAACCTTTATGTGTGACTGTATGACCACGGAGCTCATGCTGACCTACATGTGTGTGCGTCCATCCAGACGGTGACATTTGCCTTGCCGGTGAACAAACGACGTTAGACTAAGAGTTATGATTAACGATGAAGAGTCAAACCACCTCTTGGCGAAAAGAAAAAGAAAAAACATACGACTAATACACTCTTGTAGTATATAGTTTGATACTGTGTGGTAAGGGTACAATGTATAAAAGGCAGTGATGTTAAAAATGAGGCTGTTACTGGATGGAGCCCATCCAAACACACCGTTCCTGAATACGCAGTTTTTATCAGGTGATTTGAAAAGGTAATGAACATATTCAAGATTTCTACCCATACCGCAACACCATTCAGTCAATTTGGGGCAACCAATTGTAGTATCACTTCAAAATATGGTTAAAAAAAAAAAAAAAGAAGGAAAGTTGCAGTTGCAATACTTTTGCAATATTTTTTCCAAATTGCTGCCACTTCAGTTTTGTACCACACAAAAAATCTGTATAAAGTTTTTTTTTTTCTTCAATCCGTGATACATAATTATGTTTGAAACAGGGTTCAATGTCAGTTCTCGACAGTCAGCGGGAACAGAAGACCTACTACTGACCGACAAAAAGAGACGGGGAAAAAAGCAAAAGAAATCAGACATTTCTTTGAAACTTGGTTAGGAGAGTGGTGGGATCTGAATCCCAGTCAACGTGCGACTGGACGTTTTTTAGCAGCAGATCACAGAGATGAAAGCGGCTTCATACGCCTCAGCATCCTCTGGCGAATACGACAATTACAGCGGTTTGGCAGAAGGCAGCCCAGGAGGGAGACGTGATGCGAGGAGAGCTTTGTTTGGCTGTGGTCTGTCATATGGTCTGTTTGTTTCCGTCTATGACGATTCCCTGCATCTACCCCTGGTGTAAACAAAAGCCCGCTCCGCAATTATTCATAATTCAGGAGACAGCTTCAGCAAACAAGTCGCAAACAATAATTAGTAACACAAATGCTCTATTTACTTTATCTCCTTGATCTCATTTACAGAGCAATTCGCTGAGTAATTTAGTTTATTGCACACAGTGAAATGAAGATTTTTTTTTTTTACCAAAAAAATTAAATATTTATTAGTTTTTATCTCTTTTTTTTTTAAAACTTTTCCATACATTTGCAAGTTAAGGTCAACACGGAACAGGGTATGGGTATCAGGTGGATGTGGAAAGTCCATTCATCACACAACCATCTTGTGTGTCTCTGTTCCCTCCCCAGAGGGAAAAAAAGAAAAGAAAAGAAAAGTTAAATGAAATATCTTGGAATATAAAATAAACTTGAACATATTGTACACATTCACACTCAAATCGAGAATGAAGATTGGCTTCCCGTGGGACAAAGCTCGCCACAAGCCAATTCCACGAAACAGTCCTTTTGTTTAGTCTTAAATCACGGTTGCGGTTTGTGCCTTATTGCCTTAAAAATGGCTGTGGAGAGGATAAGAAAGAAATCGTTAACACACAATTGTCCTCAGTTTATGACCTTCAAAAAGAAAAAAGAGAAGAAAAAAAAAAAACCTTTTCAGAAACGACCTAAAATACAGCAAAAGTGTGTCAGTCTCAGCTGTTGGTGTTAAACTGGAGGCTTTCCCCTTCGCTTCAGTTCACCTTTGCTTTTTCACAGATCACCCTTACATTGGTTATTTTACAAAACTGTTCATAGAAAATAAATACAAATATTTTCCAAAATGTAATTTTTATATGAGTCATTTGTCACCTCTGCGCCGGTATTGTGTGTGTCGTCCTCTAACGCTGTTGTCCTTTCACGCTTATTTTCTTCTCGTCTCTCGGTCCTTTCATAACGTCCTCCTCCCCTCGCGTTTCCCGTTCCACTTCAGCAGAGTTCACTGTCGCAGTTACCATAGCGATCGTGGCAATAAATAAATAAATAAATACATAAAAACAAATAAATACATAAATATTTCCTCCTTAAATAAATACATGTTGGTCAGACGGCCGTGGCATGGTTAAACCCCACCTACTGGTAATCAGCTGAACTCTGGAATCGGTCTGAAGGTCCCTGTTTGAGAGAGAAACTAATTCTTCCTTCACACGTGTTTAAATGGCAGTTTTGGACAGCTCTCATTTTCTCCTTTTGTCTCGAAACACCACAAGAGCTTTCAAGTCTGAGAACACCCCCCAAAAAGCAAACAGAGATGTGTAGAAAAAAAAAAAAAAAGAGAAGAAGAAGAAGAAAAAAAGAAAACGCAAAACTCCTCAAAGTTGTCTCCAAAGAGTTCAAAGTCTGAAACTGGGAGTTTTCCTAAAGAGATGAAGGGGTGGTACTCGGTCTCTAATGAGTACACAGTGCTGGCTCTGATGGTCTCAGATCAGCGCCGGTGGGTAAAAAGAGGAGTGAGGAGGAAGAGGACCAGGGAGGTTTTGTTTTTTTTTCCTAAATTCTTTTTTTTTTTTTTTTTTTTTTTTTTTTGACCGTCTCTGCATAGGAGAAGCTGTGCTAGGACCCTTCCTCCTCAGGATTTCCCGGAGCGTAATAACCTGCCAGTTGCCTGAAGCGAGGCCCCCAGTCGCTGAGGTAGGAGAAATCCTGCTCCGAGGGTGGTGGACAGCGTGTGGATGGAGCTCAGCGAGGAGCGCGGGCGAGCTGGTGCCTTCAAAGGCGTATGTCTGGAAGGAGTCATACGGCGGCACCGACAGGTCGGCGTCGGCCTGCTCTACCTTCTTTCTGATGTAGCCTTTGAAAAGGGAGAAGTCTGTCGCCGCTGCCGCCGCCGCCGCCACCGCAGCGGCCCCCTCCGAGCCTCCGCCCACCCGGTTGGCTTGTATCCACTGCGGCAGCGAGCGGATGTCCGGCCCGGAGTCGCAGCTCTTGGCCTCCGGGAAGTCGTAAAGGTTCCTCAGGGCGCTCATGTCATACGCCTGAGTGTCCTGCTCCCCTCCGCCTTCGTCGTTGTACTTGATGACGTTATCCCTCATGTCCTCCTCGTCCTCCGCCATCCGCTGGCCCTTCCTGTGGCGTTTCAGGGTGAGGATCAGCAACACGAGGACTGCAGAGAGAAAGAGATCACAGCTATAAATCAGCAGTAGTGGTCCAGTGTTTACAATCACAGAGTTACACAGAAAAACCTTGATAATCAGAAGGGGCGGCACAGTTTTTACATTAAGCGGGATGAATACAAATCTGTCAGATTAACATTAATGAAATGATGCAATAAGAGTCATGACACATAAAAAAAGACAAGCTACCAATTAAAAGTTGCTTTGAACCGTCATTACAGCGAGTGCTTTGGAATCTGTGGCTTTAACACGGATTAGGATTTGTCAGGATTAGCTTGAAAACACTGGATGCAAAAGTGAAATTTCCCTTTTCACTTAATAAGGAGTAAAGAGCAGACAAAAACTCAGATTTATGGCATTCAGCACAAAGGAAAACAGATGCTCTCAAGAAAATAATTGCAATAAATGTACACGTCAAATATGCGTTGTGCATGATGAATCTGCTCCTACCTCCTGTGGGAAAGTTTAGAAGTACATTAAAAGAAACTTGGATTTCACCTCTGGAGGCAATGCAGGGGAGGGTAATATATTATCAAGTTTTACATTTCAAATGCATGAGCATTGATTTTTCACAATCATGGTTGCCGCGCTGAGAAATATGATTCAAAAGACTTAATGGAAGCCAATCTGTATATCAATAATCATCCAAGTCAAATCAAGTAACACTTGAAAAGTGAAAAGTAGGCTAGCCAGGGAAAAGAGAGCAAAACGCCTTGGAAATTAAATCCAGATTAAAAACAATAAAATAATTGGGATTGATAATGCTATAGACTAATGAGACAAGAGGACAACAAAGGCTGTATGGGCAGATCAGTCGATAAGGCTTCAATTTCACCTCAGTTATTTTAATAACTGCCCACGTTTGCAAATAGACGAGTCTCCCTTCGCTCAGACACCCGGGGGCGAACTTCACCGCCCCTCCACAGGGCTGCATCCTTCCCTCTGAAACTTTCAACTCATTCTCTTCTGATTCACCAAAACGTCAAATGTCATTTCCATGGATGATAAGCACACACTAAAGTGAGTTTTTTATGAATTATGTGCACTGGGGAGAGTAAAAAAAAAAATACACTTTGAATAATGAGATGAAGAGCAAAAGGCTTTATCATTAAATCATGAATTAGTGTTCAGGGATTGACGCACAAACCTGATAAAACTGATCAACACTCAAGTTTTTTTTTTTCTCCCAAGATTATCATCAGCTGCTACATGGAAGTCTATTTAAACACTGTTAGTTCAATAAATGTGCACAAATTTGATTCTTCGATTGCGTCGTGATGAGCAGCATGATATATTCTGCTGGAGGGTTATTTTCTGAGCCCTGCAGGCTTCTGTCCTCATGCGACGTGTTTCCAGCTAATCGCCCTTTGATGTAAGTGACACACAATTGAGATTTATCTCACAGAAAAGAAAAAAAAGAAAAATGGCATAATTGGCTGAATAGTGAGCAGCCACTGCACCACAACACGATCACTCAGGTGAGATCAGGTCAGAGGAGGAAGTCATTGAAAACTCATTTCCAGTTCAACTGAAGAGGACTGCGGGAAGCAACAGGAGGCAAGAGAAAGGCTAATAAACAAGTATGCAAAATATACGATTATCATTCAACACTGAGCTTGTTATTCTTATGATATCAGAGGTATTATTTCTGACTATGTGCTATAATAATCGTACATGCCGTTTGTCCGTTCTTGAGCTTACCATTCTATCAATCTATTTTCACTTGTTGATCCTGTGCCATGGTACTTCTTAGGTGTGAAAACTTGTATCTGTGCTATTCATTATTTAAAGCTGTTCAGACTGTGAATCGGGCCAAGATAAAGTTTAGAATTTCAACAGCAAACTCCAACCCACCCTTCCTTCATGATAGCCATTATGGCACCCTTTCCTCATCCATCCGTCCATCTCTCATAACACTTAATCCTGTGCAGAGTCACTGGAGCCAAACCCAGCTTCCAGCTGTGAATCACATTCACATCTATGGACAATTTAGGGTCACCAGTTAACTTTACATGTATGTTTTTTGACCATGGAAAGAAACTGGAAATATACACAGGTGGTACTTTTCAAGTTCCATTAACTATCTTTGAATGAAGGTATCAGCTAAAGGGTTTGATAACACTGATGTGAGATCACACTAACCTTGGGACAAAAAAACCTCTTGAAAAAAAAAATACATGTAAAAAAAAAAAAAGTGAAACTATGACAATGAAAATAAATGTTTTGTCATTATTTTATATTAACAGCAAAGCACATCTTCACAGTCTGCAAAATGAGCACTTTCCTTACATTTGATGTTCTATTGTCCACAGAAAAGTGGTTTTGACTTGTTGAGAGCTGCTTTAGCAATCACAAATTTTAATTTTCAATTCTATTCACCCATTCAAACACCACTGACAAAGACAAGAGGCCCAGTTTATTCACTGAGAGCAAATGGGGTTCAGAGTCTTGCTCAAGGACACTTATTAAATCATGACAAAGGACAAATTGGTTGTTGATTGGTTGATGATGGAAACACAATGTTCAGAGATTCAACAATTAACCTTGTGCTTTCCAGCTCATTATCTCATACAGGAAGTACGTTTATGAGTGATGATCTAACATACTGGTGATTTTTGGTACGAAGCATTTGTAGATAACACACATCTACATAGTATTGTGTGTACTCATACATAGTAAATTGTTTTCAAGGCAAATTGTCAAAGCAGACTTATCAGTGAAAAATGCTGAAGATTTCCCATCTTGATTCCACTAATCAGACTGAGGAGCAGCAGCACCCTCACGTTGTCCTGAGTCAGGCTGTGGCTGGAGGCTCACAGCCGAGTTGATGAACAGTGGTTACCGCAGTCACTGTGCTGCACAAACTTCTAAGAGCAGAATATTGCTCGGTCAAAAAACTTCTTCCTGAGTCGGACACTCTTCCTGCTGTCATTGTTTGTGTGTAGGCCATGTTGTGGAGGTTGAACCTGCTCAAGCAAGCAACCGCTGTCAGAACCCAAGGACAAGTTTTTCTTTTTTTTTTTTTTTCAATACAAGTCTGTAACCTGACTTCTTCCTGAGTGCTGCACCTCCCGACTACAGTGTGACTTCTCTAAAACTGTTTAGAGCCTCATTTTTTTTCAGAACTATAGTGAGGAAAAGCACAAATATAGGGTACTTTAAAGATACAATGCTAACATGTATAATTAATTATAACTATAACAGCTACTGGAAATGAACAGTAATAATCTTGTGATCTTCTTCTATCTTCTTTGGAGACCCACACAATGATGCCATGGAAGGCTTTCAATCCCCTTAGAAACTTCTGATTGAAAAAAAAATAATACATCAAGCAGATTTCACCTTAAATAATGGTTTTCCCACTGCTTGAGTTGCCTCCTAATGTGTTTACATTTGGAGAAACAATTCCATATATTTATCTTGAGTAGATAGGACTGATGCAGACGTCTTACAAAAAACAAAATCAGACAGACATTCAGAAAGCTGCTATCTTCCCAAAACCAGGAAACGACAGCTTCAGTCTAGTTCTCAGGTCTCTGCACAGGTTATGTTATGTGGGAACCATCCAAACCCGGTTCAGACCTGTTTTCTGTTCCTAGAATCAGAAGCAAACCAACAGAAGCCAGTTACTGTTTTTATGGGCCAAATATTTGGAACAACCTCGCAGAGAGCTCCAACTCTGAGCTCTTTAATAACAAACAAATAAAAGAAAAAGCATATTGTTGCAGCCTTTCAGTGACTCACTCTCTCATTTTATATTGCAATGTATCTGTAACTTGTATTGAAATTAGTTTTTTTATTCATTTGAATAGCGTTTTTTTTTTTATATATTTATGCATTTCAAACAATGCCTTCATGTTTTTTCTCCTTGTATAAGTTTCCATTTCTTGTTGTTCTATAATATTTGCTCTTGTTTGTTGACGCAAAGCACTCTGAAAGGCCTTGTTGCAATGTGAAATTGAAAGTTGAGTTGCCTTGTGATCTTCAGCTGCACCGAAGGTTGAGACCCACTGACCTGGTATAATACCTGAATCTGTATCATATCAATTATGTGTTCGGCTGAAATCTGAACAAATCAAACTGAAGGGGAAAGATTTTGGATTCCTAAACAAACAGATAACGTCCACTCCTGCTCCAACGCTACATTTGGGCATTTCAAAATCTGAATAAGTCAAAAGTTCATCAGCATGTTAAAAACATTCTTCATTTCTTGCTTTCCTGCAGCCACACATGGCTTACGTTACTCCAAGTAGACGACCCTTTCTTGGTTATAGCCGACACAATGAGCAACTGCTCCAAAGGGAGCCAGTGAGGGGACATTTAGATAGATCATTAACGAGTAGGAACCATGCATCTTCTGGAACCGATAGCCTCTTCGCTAAACAAATGCCTACAAGCCCACAGACCTAAAAGACCATCAATTACAATGGAGCCTGCGCTGTCTGGGATGGCAGACACTGTTTGATTTGCTGAAGCCACCAGAATTCGCGTCCATAGTGAAAATGAGGTATGGCCTCAGTGTTTCACAGTGAAGACCAGTGTTAGGACATTATGGGCCGTATACAAGACATTCACAGATGTTCAACCTCAGACATTAGCATGCATGGATCACTGACAAATGTCTGCCGTCAAAGTGACCTTGTGAGTGGGTGTTCCTATAAAGCACTGTATGCGACCTTTTCTTTCTTTGTGGCAAATTCTAAGAGAATACATTTAGTGCCTTACGTTTATGCGATCCATGCAAATGCCTGTTGCTTTTCATGGCGACCGCCATCATTTGAAACGAGATAGCTAAAAATAACTTTGCTGACTGAAAACAGCATGTCAGCTCCAAGCCTAACGAGCTGTGCACTCCACTGAAAAAAAAAGCTCTGCACATCTTCGATTGGATTTCACGCAGCATCTCGACTGGCATGTACAGTTTCTTCTCTCATATTGTTTGTTGGGCTCCACTGGGGAAGCGGTGTCTGTAACTATTGTGCTAATTCTTCTCCTCCATGAATGGGGCGAATGAATTGCCACGGGGGTTTGAAGGAAAAGTCATGGTTTTGTGGCAAAGTGTGGCACACACCGTCATGCATACTAAGCAGGCCCTGAGACAATTACACTAAATTCCCACTAATTAGAGGAAGGTAGAAAACTTAATGCTATGAGCTGCCTCGTGTATGCAGATCAGGGGCTTCTTCAGTAAATTGTGCTAAGGAGAGCGTGTGCCATTATGTGACGTTCGGAAGCAAAGACGATCAGATAACCTCCCCTCTGACAAACCCTTCCTCGCTGATAACACTTCAGGAATGCAGATGCTTCAATTGTGAGCCATTAAAAATCTATTTAACTTGGAGATTAGCATGCCTTCAGAGAGGCTAATACAACAATGTGTAAAGAATTTACTTTTGCTGGAAGCATATGTACCTGTATATAGCCGGCTCCTATACATACAAAGCTGTTCCCCGTGTGTACAGATGTTGCGATAAGCGTTCCTGACAAGACGGTTAATTTTACCTTGGGCGGCGCTGGTTGCCCCCACGCGGGAGTTCATCAAAGCAGATGGGAGGTAATTGGAATGGATGCATGCAGATGGCTGCGAATGGATTCATCAATCAGGCCCTATAAATGAACTGATGGAGGGACTGTTTGTTTGTTAGGTAATTAGGCAGAAATTGTTTTCATTTTTTCTCATCATCCAACAATTGATGTAATAGAGGTGGTCCATCCTCGGGAGAGAGAGAGAGCGGCCAGTTAGGTAGTCATTCTCTGTGTGGTTGTGTGTGTGTGTGTGTGGTGTGTGTGGTGTGTGTGGTGGTGTGTGTGTGTGTGTGTGTGCGCACGCACGTGAGAAAGGGAGCAAAGAGACAGAGAGATATTGCACACACAGTAATGTCACAAAGATTGCATTGCAGTTTGGAGGTGTGGAGTGATCAGACTAAGCGAGTCGATGTGTGTAACACGCAGGGGCAATCTGAGTGTGTGCATATGTGGTATATTAAGTACCACTGGGGTAGCGGGGGAAAGGGTCAGGCATGCGCAGGGGCGATGATAAGATTGCTGTCAGAATCCTCACCCCTGTGTTGTTATTCACACCAAATGATAGTTGTGAAAACACTGTTCATCTCCCTGCTCCCCCTGCAGCCCGCAGACTTCGCCATCCTCATGATGACTAGCAGAAGGTGGGTGCCCCGACTTGGCCTGTCCTCCACTGCCTTGATGAGGCATGTTGAGTTTCATTTCCTACCAATCACTCAATCACAGTGGCATGTCCGTAGCCCACAATATTCACTGAAACCAGAGAAAATCAAGCTTGGGATCATTTTCTTTTTCCACAGCCTCAAGAAAAAAAAAAAAAAATGCATAATGTAGAATTTCTTTCACTAAAGCTACCATGAAAATTTTCTTTATCTGCTGTAATTCTATTTCTCCTGCGCAGGGTCTGGCTTTCTTTTGATATAAAGGCTAAAGAATTGTTTCAACTCAAAGGCTTTTGAAGGGATGCCATCAAGCTAAGAACACAGAAACCACGATATACAACAAACACTGTGTTTTTATAGCCATCAGGGGTTGCCTTAGATTTGTAAATAACATTTTTTTTTTTCAAGCTTTTAAAACCTGTGATGAATAAATGATGCTTTGCTTTTGAAGTTCACTGCAGTGGATGGCATGGTTAATGGAGACAGAGTTTTAACAGCTCTCATTAGAAAAGCTTTTTAAAGAAAAAAAAAAAGATAGCGATGTTGGTCACAGTTAACGCGGCACAGTGTCACATCATCCATCATTCACTGCCTGCACAATGTAAAATGTGCAAAGGCGCGAGCCGGGGAGACAAAACACTGTGACAGCATTGTCGTTTTCTCGCTGTCACCGAGGAGTGGGATGCTGAGATGTACAGGGAGAGGAGAACGAGAAGCTAACTCATAAAATTTTCAAATGTGACAATACCAAACATTAGTCTCTGAGAGGGTAAGCGTGTGCATGCATGTGTATGTTTGTGAGTGCATGTGTCTGTGTGGAAAAAAGCCCAAGAATGTCTGGAAAGCCTTGCCTATTTAAAGCCCGCTGTTCCGCGGGGATGTGAGTGCTGAGGTAGCTCTTTTGCCTGTTTGCTTCATCCGACCCACCTCCATTTCACTTCTATTCATTCCATCTTTGTCTGTTTCATGGATGCAAGTGACTTGATATAATTTATTAAGCCAGGCATCACCTGAGCTCCTGTTCCTTCTCCTCATAAAAACCAGAGGAGCAGAAACAACATTTCCGACCAGAGCTTGACAGACAGATGAAAAATTTATTCCGTTTTAATGTCATTTGTCTTCGTTTTTCTGCCGCCACATGTGCAGTTTCAACCCTGAAATATGGATAACTTCTCAAAGCGGTCAACCATTAAGAGACACTAGCTTGGCTGCATGGTATTTTATGAGTAGAAGACATGGAGTAGTGTGTTGGGTCTTACCTTTTTACCAGTGCATTCCCATTTCTCGGTGGTCCTGACGGAGTGGCTCAACTAGTAATGACCCCAGAAAAGTAACACTAATGAACAGTGCTTATCTATCCATCATACATCCATCCATTTAACCCCTTGTACAGCCCTTCATACATAAATACATGAGTGCATCCAGCTGCTTACCTATGAGGATGAGCATGCAGGACCAGCAGTGCTATAAGCGCCCCGGGGCTGAGAGCCGCGCTCATGGCATAGGCTGTAGCGTTGCACGACTGGATCTCTCCGTCTGTGTTATCGAAAGAAAAAAAATATGATTACTGCACAGATTCAGAACAGCGTCTCGATTGAGTCAGTTCACCTTGCAAAGTCTCATCAAGAACTAAAAACAATGTGTTACATAGAAGTGCTTCCGTCTTATTTTTATATTTTGTGACCTTGAATCTTTGGGCTTTTTTTATTTGTTTTAGATAAATATATCCTGAGATGATCTGTTTGCTGACCAAAAGAATGTAATGTAGATGACCTTTCAGTACTGCTGCCTCTAATACGGGAGGTGACAGTGACGATAATGTTAGTAATGGCGCAGCAGCTCTCACCTGTGTCGCAGCACACAACACGGATGGTCAGGGTCCCTTGGAGCTGAGGGAGGGAGGCCCGCTGTCAACCACGAGAATGGGCAGGAGGTACACGTTCTGCTCGTGGCGGTTAAAGCCTGACCGCTGGGTCCGGATGCCGGCTGTGTTGTCTGGGTGGGCGGTGTGCGGTGGTTGGGGGTTGGGGTCAGAGAGACAAGGTAAAAGCAGAGAATTACACATGGCTGACTTTGTTTCTCCAAAACAATAAATTATCCTCAAGTCTGGCTTGAAACAACTCCATGAAAAGACAGGCGAATGTACTTCTATAATTTTATTTTGCTTTTTTTTGAGAACATATATATATATATATATATATATATATATATATATATATATATATATATATATATATAATATATATAAATGGCAATGAAAGATGGTCACGTTTTCATTCCAATAAAAATAACTTCCTCAAGAAGTGTAAAGCGTAACAGACTAAGAATCACCACTGTTATACATAGCAAGTGAAATAGAAATGTTTTCTGCGTTGTGCAGTTCAAGGACTCCAAACTTAGACTGACAGGGTCGTCAGGTTTCCCGTGAGGTTTAAATGATATCACACTAAAAGAAAATCCTTTCAACATTATGCTTTTCTTTTCTAAAGCAAAGAATAGCGAGAGAGGAGAGGATGAGTCTGAGAGCCACTGTTGGAAATAAACTTCGCCGGTATATCTGCAACCTCTGCCAGAGACACGGATAAATGCAAAGCAGAATCCAGGACGAGACTTTGACAAATAGAGTCAGAGTGGCTTCGTGGGTAGAGTTACCGGAGGATGGCGAGTAATCCATCTCCCTGAACATATATCACTGTTATCCATGTCACTTAACAGTCCCCCTGGCACATGTGAACAATTTTCATATTACTGTTTAGGTTACACCCCTCAGTTTGTCCTTTTGACTTTAACACGGCATTGTTTCTGTGCTTCTTTGCTTCAGAAAAAAAAAAAAAGGAGAAGAGAAATCTGTCCTGCCGTCTTCATGCCGTCACATGTAATGTGGTTTTCAGTCAAATTGAGGAACAGCGGTGGCCTTGAGGTTAAAGCAGTGAACTTGTAACTGGAGGGTCGGGATTTGAACCCCAGCGATGGTTAACATCAGGAGGGACATGCAGCGGAAAATCTGCTCCAAGTCAAACATGCGGATCAGCTGTGGCGACCCTGGAAGGGAGCAGTCAGAATGAATGAAACCGTAAACTTTTCTTCTTCTTTTAGAAGAATTTAACGTAATGAAAGAGCAGATCTATTGCTGCTGTTTTTATTTATTGACTCACAGTTTTCAACTACATTTTTCAAGTAATTTTTTGAAGAATCACAAATTAAAATGAATTTGATCAGTAGTGCGTGGTCATCTCACATAAATCTCAATGATTCGCCACAATAATTAGGAAATTAGCAAAGGCGGTTTTGTTCGTTTTTGATTATTGCCTGTCCACATTGTCAGCATTAATGCCACCACTTAATGTGCAAATCTTTTCTAGAAAATTCATCAGAATAGTTTTAAATAATTAAATATTTTCTTTTAATATTTTAGGTAAATACATATCACAACCTAAATGTGAATGATGTCAAGTGGTCTAACAAACAAGTGCACTATAAACTGATAAATAGGAACAGTGATAGCATTTTATGAGCAGTGTGTTATTTGCCCAGATTATGTCTTTGTGAAGATTCCTGTGAAAACAGAGGAACATTATGTGAAGAGGTACAGACCTGTTGTGTTAATAAAAAAGGCATGTGACTCAAGTGGAGGCACATATCCTAATGATTATATATTAAATAAGTCTGAACATATAAGGTATGCTGTCATTTTCAGTGTAACAAGTTGAATTTTAGGTCTTAAACTACAGTCTGAATTTAGATTTTCTTAATTTAGAGTTATGACACAACAATAAACAAACAAACAAAACAAAGCGGCCGATGAAGGTAAACACAGGTCACGGAGTCCTTACGCTGCTCTGCAGATTCTTTAATTTACATCATTGTGTTAAAAGGAAAGTCAGAGTTTGAGGGGGTGGTGCAGTCTTGAAAATTTCTAGAGAATAAAAACAATATTCCAGCAATTCTGATGCCCTATACAGTGTGCTTTATTGAGCAATAACTAACTCTAAATAAGTATGGCATGAATCAAGTAACTGGAAAAGCAGGGCTCTTGAAAACACTTGACATGTGCAGGAGATACAGGGAAGGCGCTGGTTCACCACCTGAGGCCCATCACTCCACATACCTGTATTTATTATGTAAATAAAAATAAAATTCTTCCTTTTAAATGCTTTTTAAAAATATAGACCATTTTCTTTTTCAAATTTGCAAATATATATATTTATTTGTCATGCTGTGGTGCATGCGATGGTGAACTGATGGAAGTTTGTCAAGACGAAGCAAAACTTTCCGCAGTTCGATGGGGTTTTTGTTTTAGAGACTGCCAGCAACAACTTCAAAGAGTTAGCAACATGGGGAAAAATGCCTTCTCATCATTGTGTGTCAAGGCTTGGAGACGGAACACAATGTGAGGCCCATGATGAGGAGAAGAAGAAGTGAACA
Source organism: Salarias fasciatus (assembly GCF_902148845.1). NCBI lineage: Eukaryota > Metazoa > Chordata > Actinopteri > Blenniiformes > Blenniidae > Salarias > Salarias fasciatus. The sequence goes on from NW_021941264.1 coordinate 105,359, forward strand.
GATTGAAAGTGACAGGTTGACAAAGGTGTCCATGAAAACAGACACCAGAGTGGGAAAAAAAAAAAAAAAAGAAAAGAAAAAAGTGAGGGGTAGGAGGATATAAAAAAAAACAAAAAAGTTCTAGGTGTGTTTCTTTTCTTTTCACCAGAGGATGTGCAGGCATGGCTATGTACATCTTTTTTTTTTTTTTTATTACTTTTTTCCCTCCCTCCGTGTGCATGTGTGTGTAGTGTTGCAATGGGTGGGAAGTGTGACATTAAATCTGAAATATCCATATATTGTGTGTGCTCATTTGTCATTCTCAACTCACCCACACACGGCATTCACACTCCTGTTCACATGTGCTTCTCAAGACAGACAATTAATTCCACAGAAGTAACGGTGGAAAAGGAAGCAGAGAGAATACTGGTGGTCTTTATTATGTCGTGTTGCATGTTTGATGATGTTTGTGCATGTGCAGGTTTGTGGAACCATTGTGGAAATGAGAAACGCAGAGCCAGAGGGACATTCTGTCATACTTTTTGCCCATCCACGCACACGCGCGGTGCGCGCGTGTTTGTGTACATTATACAAGGTTTGCGTTGTGCATGTGAGCGGGGCTGCAGCCTTCACATGGTGACATTTCCCTGGTTCGGGCTGCTCCCCTGACATTTTCCTGGTGTCAGATCAATCTTGATTTAGCCAGATGTCACATCCACTTAGGTACACATCTCTAAACGAGGGATCTGCAAGCTTGCTTGCAAAAACACAGGCGAGCATGGAAAAAGTCATCTTTCCTAACAACGCAAAGTCATCACCGGGGAACACGGGGTTGTAAATGCTTCCACACAATTTGTAGGTGTGCATTTAGGTTGCATTTCATGCATTTCTGTGAATCTGAAACAACAAATGGTTCAAACAGAAACTACAGAACAGAGTGAAGTAAGCTTCTCAAAATATCTTCTATAGTCTTATTTCATAATAAAGGGTTCATGGGGGGTTCAGGCCAATCTAAGCCTCCCTGACTCGTTACATGGCAAACAGAGAAATGGAAGACCACACATGTTCACACAGAAAAACCTCCAAAAGTGCAATCAAACCAGGGACACAGTATATTTCACTATAACATCAACAGCAAGACGATGCACAAAAAAATGTTCATTTGCAAGCTCAGAAAATCAGACATTCACTGGAAAGTAATACTTTCGAGTAATTTCACTTTGGCAACAGGTGGTGTTTATCCAAACAATGTAATAAATTAAAAGAAATCTGCATGATTATGAAGTAAATGCTAAATCAAAGGCAAACCGCACTAAATTGGCTCACTTTAAAACCGTCGCTGGCAATTTTTAAACTCTCCTGGAAGTGAACTTTATCACTTGTGTTATGATAAAAAAAAAAAAAAAAATACAGCCATCTGGCACCTGAATACGATCCGCATATTTATTTTTCATATTAGTTTTTTCTTTTTTCTTTTTTTTTTTTATTTTGTTGATATGTAAAAAAGTTTTTGAGACTGCAGCCTTGAGGTTTACAGTAAAAAAAAAAAAAAAAAAAAAAAAAGCCCTGGAGCATTCTTTTCATTTCTTTAAACTAAACACACATTTGATCTCATTCTGAAGTCTTTCACTTTTATGTTTCATCATAATGTCAAACATTTGTGCATTTATTTGTCAGTCCAGCAGCTGTTTGTATCTGTATGCACAAAAAATGCAAACATCAACATAAAAAAAATAAAGGAAACTGTTTTTTACCATTACATCCTGACAATAACACACAGCCACTCAAAAACTCCTCTTCAACCACAATTTGATGAACCGGATCTATGGACTCTCACCTTTGACGTCCCACAAGGTGAAGTGTCGATTGCTGGAGGCTTCGGGAGCCAGCGTGAAGAAGAAGCGGTGTCCAGATTGCGGCTCGTCTCTGTCCACCACGCTGATGGTGTGGATTAACTGAAAAAGACAGAGTCAAAAGCAAGAGAGAAAGTGAGGGGAAAATGGGGGCGACGCCGGCAAAGAAACAGGTTATCTCCTCAGATGTACTCAATGGGAACAAGGAAATGAATATAAAAAAAGCATTTTGCATTTCAAATGTCTCTTTCATAAAGGAGAGACCGAGGTGGAGCGCTTGTACCCGGATACAACACACTGAGGTTTCCTGTGAAAGAGCGGTTCAAAGGCGCTACAGTCACAAAGATATAAAAAGAAAAAAAACCTTCTCTTTCCTGAAGGTTGACACTGCAATATGAAGAATGTTAATGTTCGAAATGCAAAACTATCATGAAAAGTCTCAGTCCAAAAAGAAAAGGACGGAGACATTGTGTGAATGTGACTTATTTGTCGTGAGACGGGGAGCAAAGTCAAAATGAAAATGTGCAGTGAAACAGAGAGAGAGAGAGTCACCCGGGCCGGATGGGATTGTCATCCTCCTCTCTAATGCAATAATAGTGATCCACATTCAAAGATAAAAATCAACTGTGATCCAATTTTGAGAACTCTGTGTGGACACAATAAGGTGAGATAGGATTCACAGTGAGCCGAACAGACATCAAACAGCCCCTGGAGATCCTTTCACCTTAACACGGGGCTCTCGGTGACAATTCATCCTCCTCTCATCCTATTACTCTGCAGTCAGCATCAAACCACAAGCTGATAAATGATATTTTCACATCACATCCGTCGGCTCTGTTTCCTCTGCAAGCACACGGCGTACGAGTCCACATTCTTATTATTGTGATTTCCTTCACCTTTGTTTACTCGCACTAGAAAACAAAAGCAGTGGAGCTGAATAAAAAATGAAGAAAGAAAAAAAAAGGAAAAAGCTGCAGACAATAGCGTGCAGCAGAAATGCCAGATGTCTCAAAATATGTTTTAAAAGTAGTTTAAAAGTCAGAATTTTCTGAAAATCCTGGACAAAAGGAATACAATCTAACAACAGAAAAAAAGCAAACAGTACAAAATGCATCTTCAACCTCACTTCATCTGGTTGTTGTGGCTGAAGCGGACGACACTGGACGATCGGTGACAGGCAGGGTACAGCCTGGACAGGTCATCAGTCAAACACAAACAAAGACTGACAGCCATACTCACGTTTACAGGCAATTTGGAGTGACCAGTTCACCTAAACAGCATGTGTTTGGACGACGGGTGTTGACCAGAGCCCGATTTTCACGTGAATCATCTGTTGATTTTCTGAGTTAAAGTTTTGCATAAATCGCCCCATCCCAGCACCTCCCCTGTCCACGTGATGCAGTCACGTGACAGGCTTGACCAATGACATTTACACCTGGTTTCAACACCGCCATTAAAAAGAGTCTATCGTGTAGAATTTAATCTTAGTCTTTATGCATCTTTATCAAGTATACAAATTTAAAATTGGAGCACCAGCAATGATTTAAATACATAGAAAGAGACTATTTACAGTGATGAACCAGAGCAATGGACGCTGCCTTGAGGTAAGTGAGGTTGCTCTGATCTAGAGCAATGAACCAGATTTAGAATTTGAAAAAATATTTAATGAAGAGACATTGCCTTAAGGTGTTTAAAACATTTTTTTTCCATTTTAAATAGTAGATTTATTCAGATTGTACAACTTTTGTTAGTAACAAACTTTTTTCACAACTTTTTCTGCAACAAACGCAGCAGCTGCTGCTGCTTCTGCAAAAAAAAAAAAAAAAAAAAAAAATAAAAAAAAAGATTAAATCTCAGGCAATGTTTGTGCTGATCATAAAATGTTTTTTTATGTTTTTGAGAAAAAAGAGCTGATGTTCTTTTTGTAGTTTGAACTTCATATAGCTTTTATATACAATGCAGACAGAGATTTAGTATTAAAGAACAGTTTTCGGGAGGGTGTTACACCTAATGTAGGTACAATACGATCAAATGTCACTCTTAACACAAAAATCTAATCTAAAGCTCAACTTCTAAAGTGAACATGCGGTTTTGCACGGCAGTGTTGCTCTCGTCTCTCTCGTCCTCATCATCCACTGCTGTTTCCTGGTCTATCATATAAGGCAGCAGGCATGCGGCACAGATGGCAAATGTCATTTCGCCAAAAACCCAATAATGTATTTTTACGATTCAAACCTGCAGATGACTTTCCACGGTGTCAGTTTTCAATAATTTCTCGCGCTTGCTTGCCTATTTCAAAAGCTCAGGTATTTATTTCAGTTTATTGCACTCCCGTCAGCTCTTGCTTGTATTGGCAGCATTACTCCCACTGTAATCAGCTAGTCTCATTAGTATGTACTTAAGGGCTTTCAGTCTTGGCAAAAGAGCCTTCCTTTTAACAAATCTATATTCTTAATATTCAGTTTAAATAAACAACACTCCTCAGAGAGTTGCCAGACCCACTCACGCCACACTTTGCATTTTTATCACTAAATTATGCTGCAACATGGCTACTGTGTTTAAGTTACAAGTAGCTGGGAAAATGACAAATAAAGTGTGTTTCTGTTTTTCCATTCAAGAGCATTGGTTTTTATCTCGAATCTTGCAGCTACACGCATGCATACTCTCACACACGGGAGAATCGCTCACAGGCACTATTCAGAATCAGTGGAGACACACGTGACAAACAACCTCCAGAGCGACGACTCGGTGCGGCATTTCTCAGAATGATTAAAGTAGGCTGTTCAATGGCTGTACTTCCTTTGTCTGATCTCACAAAAGCTCAAAGTAGCAGATAAGATCAAGGCAAATATATCAAGCCATTACTCAGCTTTTAAAGCAGCCATCCCCTCTTTCAGGTACTGGATGCTTAAAAATACTAAATGCAGCCTGGTTTAAGTCGAGGAAAATCTCCTTTTGTTTGTTTCTTGTCACTGTCTATATGTCTCTGCAGTTTGTTTGTTTGTTTGTTTGTTTTTTTCAAGCCAGCCCTTTCCAGTGAATCCCCACTTTTCATAAACATCTTGTCCAAAACATCTTTCTCAATCATGCCCTTTCAAAAAGTGTGTACTTATTAATTATTCAGACAGTCCCACTGTATATGCACTCTATATTTTACAGACATAACAGCATCTTCCTTTATTGTGTGGCATTTGAGCTTATAATGTGAAAAAAAGGGAACCTTTACAATAAACGGCTCCTCAGCAGTGAAGTTACATCACATTGAGAGAACAGGCTTAGTCATAGCCACGGCTCAGGGAGGCTGTTTAGGATGATATGGCTTACTCCATAATTACGAATTGCTTCTGAATGATTTCAGGGTAAATCACATGCTTCTTCCATCATGAGCCGCACATGACAATCGCAAAAAAAACACAGAAATGAACAACACATTGCTTGTATCCTCGTTCAGATGAATTATACGAACCATTCTGTGGGATGTCAGGATTTGCATGTCTCAAATTACCGTAAGTTGCAAAGTGTCATCGCTTGAATTTCACACTTTGCAATTCAAAGAGCTCAAAAATTGAAATATATGACAGTGTCTTGTTTTAAACGTATACGTTTTGTCATTGCCTCTGAAAATAAGCAATTTCCTCACATTTCCAGGCTGTACAGGATTATTTTCCTGTCTGTTTACACCTAGTATTAAAATGCACGTCATGCATTTCAGGGCATATCTGAATGTGAGCTTTTGCCTCTTTATTTTAAGGCATAAATAAGTTGATCCAGTATCAACCTAAAGTTTTAGTTTTAGACGAGTCGGTGACTGGAAACTACTGTTGACAGTGGATTAAAAACTTTATTATGCTTACAGTTGTGTTAAACCTGACAGCATTACAGCCACCTCTGCAGGTGATCTGACCTCATTGTATCCTGCATGCGTGTAAACCTCCAGTTTAATGTGGACGAACAGCAGCTGGATGTGATTCAATCAAGTGGAACGTGTTCTAATGACAGGTCTGTTATCCAGCTGTGCGTCCACAAGTGTTTTTCCAATCAGGATTACTAAGAGAGCTTTGTTATAAGAGATGTACGCTCACACATGGTCTGTGTGTTTGTCAGCAGGGACAAAGCAGTGCATTAATGAACAGTGAAACCGATGGCTGTTTAACTTGTATCGCAGCAGTAATTCAATTACATGATTAAAAAGAGAAAAAAAAACAGGTATTAGCTTGGTGAACGTAATTCGCAACCCTTTGAAATTAACTGGGAATCATTATTTTGGAGGAATATTAAATACGTAAACAGAAGTCTTGGCAAAATCTTGAAAAAGTATACATTTAACATGATTACTCTTAAAATCAACAACAGTGGCACAGTCCTGTTCCTGTTATCACCAAATGCTTTGAAAGGTGTTAAGAATGTAAAGTTGAAAGTGTTGAATATGATAATAAAGCACATCTTTATATTTAACCTCTCCTTGCCACTGAATGATGCTAGTAATATTCAAGTTTCTGAAATTAATGTATTTCCTGACATTTTAAAGGGATACTTCAACATTTTGGCAAATTGGCCCATTTTGCGCAATTCCTTAGTCATTTCGAACAGCATACTTACTTTTTTTTGTGAGGGCGAGTTATTGTTTATTCAGAGGTGAGTCGGGGAAGGTTTTCGGGACGGACACAATGGAAGTAGATGGTATTTTTGGTTCCCCTCATCAAACTCATCAAATACAAAATCCAACAACCCCAAAACACTTTGGTGGACACGTTATAATCCGCACATTCACTACGCTGTGGAACACCAACAAATAATATTGTAGCGTTAATACACTGAAGCAAATACTGGGAACTACTTTTTCTTTTGAAATCACTACGCCCAGACGCCATGTTTAGTAAGTAGTTCCGTCTTAGCTATCTTCGCATAAACAACTCAATCTGGTAATTTTGCATTAATATTTCACAGCGTAGTGAATGTGCGGATTATAACGTGTTCACCAAAGTGTTTTGGGGTTGTTGGATTGTGTATTTGATGAGTTTGACGAAGGGGAACCAAAAATACCATTCACTTCCATTGTGTCCGTCCTGAAAACCTTCCCCGACTCACCTCTAAATAAACAATAGCTCGCCCTCACAAAAAAAGTAAGTATGCTGTTCGAAATGACTAAGGAATTGCGCTAAATGGGCCAATTTGCCAAAATGTTGAAATATCCCTTTAAGGACGACATAAAACCGGTCACCAAACAGAATGACATTTTTATATGTGTATATATATATATATTTCCTTCATGAGCTGTCACAATGACTCATCTGATTGGACTTCGATTAAATTTAGTGTTGGATGCACTTCCTGAGGCACCTTGAGTACTTAATGGTTAAATTTCAAGGCAGTGATTAAAAAAAAAACAAAAAACTCCTGGGTATTACCATGCTTCTTCAACTTTTAGACCACAGCCTCATTTGATATATGCATCTAATATATGCCTCTGCAAGTGAGATTTGAACCCAGAGCCTCCACACATAAGACGTAACCCGATGAGTCATCTCGATATTTATTATTGCATTTTACATTATATGCATTATATAAGATGCACATTATCTTTCACATCCAAGCCATCCCCTCCCGTCCTCTGGACCCCAGGGCTCTGTTCTACATCCCATCCTCTCCATTTTCTATCTTCTCCTGATTGTCCACATTTTCAGAAAATACAATGTTACAGTGTCACTGCGATGTGGACGACACCCAGCTCCACCTTTCCACCACTGACCTTGGCCGTCATGAAAGGCACTGATAAATAGAATGTTTTAATATTTTAATAAAAGCCAAGTTTTTGAGATTTTTTTTAATTATTATTATTATACAAGTGAATACGGTCCATAACAAATCCTACACTATAAAAAAACAAAACAAAACAAAACAAAACACTGGTTTGTCTAATAATGAATCAGGATAGTCCAAACCAATATAATAAGGTAGAAAAAGCTAATTTGTGCAAAGAATAATAATAATAATAAAAAAAGATTTTCACAGCCGTCAGCTATGTTGAGCAGGATCCAACATCCTTGACATGTGTGTGTGCTCTCACACAATCACACAGACACAATGTCATAAAGCAGAAGCCGCGACACATCCCGTCATCCACGGTGATCTATAATAAAATACAGCTGAGTGTGTTGTACGCCAAAACAGGAGTAATCTTTTCTCGTCATCACTCCTCGAGGCCCTGTCAGATTTATTTCAGTCTGAATGTCAAGACAATAACAAGCAGATGAGGATACACCGAATGCAACGGCCTTATTATCAGTGGATGATTGAAACTACTCCTTTTCTTTGAAGAAAGTGAAGAAGAAGTGAAGAAATAGTAAGTGAGCCATGATCTGCCTTCTGCGACTGTGCCCTCAGCGGGGGGACTTTCTCAGGCAGCTCTCAGGGTGAGTGCAAACCGAGAGCCGAGCAGGAGAGGAGAGAGAGAGAGAGAGAGAGAGAGAGAGAGAGAGAGAGAGAGAGAGAGAGAGAGAGAGAGAGAGAGGGAGGAGGAGAGCGAGTGTGTGGGAGTTTATCGAGCAGCGAGCGAAGCTCCCTCAAGCACAATCACCTAATTAGATTTCTATCTAGCAGTCCCTCTCCTGACCCCCTTAAATCTCTCGCATCTCTGGAAAGCTAGGAGGGGAGACTTTCCCAAAAGTACAGCCCATCTCCACTCGAGGTGCCTGAGAGGTGAAGGTTGTGAGAGGGAGGCGGCTTCCTCGTTCGCAGCAGAAATCAACCGTCTCAGTCAGGCGCCGGGGAGGTAATGGATAAACAGATAAAATAAATAAAAAAAATAAATAAATAAATAAAAATGGGAAACTACTTAAAATGTGCAGTGAGCGGTTCATCTCTGGAGCCTGGAATGCACTGTGAGCGTCAGAGGTGTGTTTTCAAATGCATCCATTATTTTGAGTGGTGAAAAGCGTCCTCATGGCATCCAGTGGAGAATTACAATGTCTCCGTGTATTATTGCCCCTAACTGCATTCAAGGTAAGAGGGGCGAACGCCACTGTTTTTTTGTGATTTTCTTTTCTTTTTTTTTTTAAGGGACACGGAGTTAAAAGCAATGCTGAAATGGGAAATGCTACTTGGAAAGAAAGTTTTTCATCTTATATCCATTGAAACTTTTGAATGGCTTCCCCATTCATATTAGGTCATCTGCCGCACCGCAAAAAATCCATCCATCTTCCAGAGGCGTGTTCGCCAGATTGTGTGATTACAGCAAAAGGCATATTTAGAGGTTGTTCTTTTAATGGCAGACATTTAAAAAAAAAAAGTTCTTTGAGGTTTTTAAAAATTGATAGACAATAATAAACAGGTCAATAGAGAACCACTAAAACCTAATGTTTCAGTAATTCTCCTTCAAAGCTTGTGCTGCAGACGCTGGTTTAAACTTACAAAATTGGAAATGCTTCAAAATTTCCATGCCTGTCTCGTCTGTGGGTTTATCTGATTCAACATGAACATTTGTGAGACAAAAGGAAGAAGCATTTGGTGAGTAGGACAGATGACTCACTCCGTCTCCTACTGTCTGGCTAAAGTGTGAGTCCGTCTGGGTCTTCTTCCTTGTCTGTGTTGGTCTGCTTCATTTGTGCACTACCTCCGTACGACTTTGTGTGTGTGTGTGTGTGTTTGTGTGTGTCCGTATCCTTCCGTTGCATGCTTGAGGTGAGTCAGCGTGCGCTCACGTGCGCGTGTGTGTGATCCCAGTGTGCGTTTCAGGAAGGCTTAACATTTAGCTTTTTTCAAAGCGACTCTCCCGAGGGTTGGAGGTTGACGGTGCCGTGGCCAAACTGAGGTGATCTGTCGCTGTGACCTACTCAGCCAGCTGTGAGACGGCACGGCAGAGCTGACAGGCCTCCGTTACCCCGGGCCATGCTTAGTATTTGGCTTTCCACCCAGCCTTTTTTCTGCATACATGGCACTATATGATATCTGTCCCTCTGCATTCAGTCACATAAATACCACGAGGTGGGCGAGGAATGGGCTGAGAGGCAAAGATTGTGTTCACGTGTCACTCAAGAGAGTTGCTGCAGATTGGGAAAATGGGCAAATCGAGACGTGGATTCAAAATAGTTGGAATGAAGATGGGACTTGAATCTTACACGGAACAATCAGAATACCTACGCTAATATTCCTGCTGTATTTGTCTGACTGAAATTATATCCTAAGCACCTTCAGGGGTGTTTTGATTTTAAAATAGTCAACTTTAACATACTAAATTGCTCCACTGCTGACCTTATTTATGCAAATGAAACTGCAATATACATTCTGCCTTGATTTTGATTTGAATAAGTTCTGTGTGACTTGGTTCACACAATCCTGATTTGTTTAATCTCTTGTTAAATTAAGGTTTCATTTTTTTAATGTCTTTGAAATGAGAATATTGCACACAGTCAATAATGGGCTCATAGGAAACATTTGCTTTTGGGCCAACAAAAGAATCCTTTTTGATTAAAAAGAAAAAAACAAAACAAAAACTAAACCTTGTTTTAAGTTTTCTACCTTGAAGCATGAGAGCTAAAGCGATGAAAACATCAGTTCCTAGAAGAGTTTCTTCTCTCACACATTCACTGCATGTGAAATGAGAAAAGAAAGCACTTTGAGCCAAATGTATGAAAAACTTGACCTTACTTGGTGATAATTTACTAAATGAAAGTTATCCCTATTAAAACGTTGAATGTGCAACAATCACTGACTGAGTCATAGATAACAAAGAAGACAAGACTCATTTCTCACTCTGATTATATGCACATATAAAAGAAAATTATCTAAAAATATACTAATTTTTCTTGTGTTTATTGAAGGTATTCTGAATTAATCTTCCCAGATAAAGCAGAAGCTAAATGTTTTCTCAACAGCAGTGCCTGTCTGAAAAGTACATAAAATGATGCATACAGGCGTATTTCTTCTGCAGCTGAACCTGCAACTAATACTTTAGGAACAGATTAAGCATGCATTTCCTTCTTGGCATGGCTGTGCCCATGTGTGCTACATGATAGAAGTGTGAATCCAATCTGCGTTCGCCATGTGTCTTCTGCTCTTTGGCTTTCTATTTCCCGGCTTACGGTAACTTACTTATTTTGAATCTTTTTTTATCTCCAAATATCAACCTGTACAAATCCCAAAGAGGCCTCTGTAAATAAAAGGTAAGAAGCTATTTAACAATTTGTGTCATGGCCCTGGCTTGAACTGTGTCCCCAAGCAAAAGCTGCTTAGTCCGTGTCACCCATTTCTTTTTTTTTTTTTTTATTTACTCCTCAGCCAACCCTTCCCCCTCCCTCCACTCGCATTCTCCCTCTAAACACAAACAAAATAGGTTGTGTTGCCAATTCCTAAATGGGATCAAACCCAACCGCGGTTAAAAGGCTTAGGTAAATCTGATTTTCTCTGTGGTTCCACCAAAAAGCCAGACCCGAGCCAGCGAGCTGACACTCCGTGAACGAGACGGGCGATAACACGGCGCGGGGAACAATGGCACGCTCCTCATTAGCTTAGTAAACCGCGGGTTGATCTGACACATTAGGCGTGTGACAGTGAAGGCTGTGTGTGCAGCGCGTGTGTGTGGGTGTGTGGACGCTTGCCTTCGTTTGAAAGTAACGTGTGTGTGCAGGGGGTGGGCAAGTACTGGGGTGTCATGCAGTATGTATGAAGACGACTGATACAAATGGATAGGAAGACATTACACCGCTGATCACTTCAAATGCATGCAGGTTATTTTATATACCATTTATTAATGATGAAGTTTTGATAATAGCCCGAAGTGGGTTTGAGTTTTTCTTTTGTAAAGTGGAACTTAAACACAACTCCTAAGTGGAAAGTTTTTAATCTAAAGCAAACAACTTGACAGGCAATTCACTTGGGCAATAACAGGTACTATGTGGGCTCTAATTAATTCTGTCTGTACAGCAGGGCTGAATAAGGAAGGTGGAACAGGCCAGATGTCGAACAAAGCAACAATCGCCTCTTCTAACTTCAGCCCCGGATTTCACAGAGGGCAGATGAAGTGAGCAAAGAGCACATTATCTCCGTCCAGAGGCAGATGCATCAGGCGAAGGAGGACAGCGCGGCGGCGTCTGACATCTCCGTATTCCAGGTGAAAGAAAAATGGACTTAATTATGCCCATTTCCGAGAGCCGTTGGCCTGTCCAAGTCTCCAAATTGATTAACAACATTCTGGAGAGCTGGAACAAAATTGAGGCTCATTTTACACGCAAACATCTGTCGACTGATGCTCGTACCCCTGGGCTCCTCTTTTGGCAACATATTTTACTGAATAAGTAAGAGGATGCTGGGAAGCAGGAGACATCAAAGTGCTTTAACATAACAGGCAACAACCCTTCTGCTTCAGCAAAACCATGTAGACTTGATTTGTACATATTAATATAACAGGATCTGAGAGTTTCATAGAAATGCCTCCAAGTAGAGAAGATGACTGTCCATACATTTCCTGAGTTTACATTCTATTATTTTCCCGACTCTCCGGTCGGAAGCCTAAAAGTGGATTGATTTTTGTCCAGTAAGAGTTCCGTCCTCCTTGATCAAGAACACTATACTCCTCTGACGCTCCTCGCGTTGAGAAAGCAACTGCAGACATTATGCGCCCATAAATAGCCAAAGCTAGTTGGCGAACATGGCGACTTTAATTCTTTAACATACCTAGCTGGATAAATGGAGCAAGGGAAAACTGCTGCCTCACTGTTAGAAAGGAATGTGGAAGACACAACTTTTTGATGCAATGGTCTCCAACTGTGTTTTACTTGATTTTTCTTAATGACAATAATAAACATGAATGCATTTTTTTCCTCCTAGTATGTTTAAAAACAGCCCAGCTGTTCAGTTTGGCTTGACGTTGGCTCTAAAGTTCTCTTTAAATGTCCACTTCGGTTCACATCTAGCCTGTAAATAAATAATATGACTGCACCGACCAGATTAATGTTCTACTTAAATCATGGTGCATAATTAATTGACTTGTATAAAGTTTTTCTTGCATAAATTATTGAACATTTAAAGTGTGATAACGCTAACTTAATGTATAACTTTAATAAAGCATTTGATCCCATAAATCCTGCATCAGAAGGTTTATGATTAGGCTGCTGCAGCCTTATATGAACATGTTGCATTTCTTCTGCAATAAGTCCTGATTTTCTAAAGGTTTCGGGTGTATAGAAACTGGTAAGAAACTGGTGCAAACATAGTATTGCTTGCACATATAGATTGAAGTTGATTTACTAACAGGATGCACTGAGAACCACATCAGAAAGACAAATAAATCATATTATAGATCTTATATTAGCAGTTCATGCTCACAGAATGAGAGAAGTGTGATTTACTTGACTTGAAAACCTAATAATTGCATTTTTTTTTACAATCTGAAAACTCCTGAGACATTTATGACTCAAACACGAGAGATAAAGTTCAACTTCTATTTGTGTCTGAGTGCAATTTTGCACTCTTCATGCAGGATATTAGTAAATCACGAACAATATTGTATTGCTGAGACAGTGTGGAGTGAAGAAAACCTGCATCAATTTATCAGTGTGGAATAAGAATCAGTTTCTTTTTTTATTAATTTATCTAGTTTTAAGAAAACTAGAACTTTGTAGCATTAAAGTTGTTTTCCTTCAGGATATTGTGAAGAAAATGGTTCCATTTTGGAAAAACAAACAAACCCCACAGAGTATGAAAATCACAAGGAGGAGAACACTGTTCCCGCCCTCGCCGCCGGCGGTTTACCCCCGAGGATAAAAATGAGCGTCTGAAAACCTTTGACCTCAGGTGAAAACACTTTAATTCAATCTTGACATCCGCCTCAGGGAGTCCTGCCCACAACAACTTATACAACAAGTCACTCCAAGAAAGGACACTGATATTATTCTGAAAAATGAATAAAAATAAGAAATATTGTGAGATTTTGTTTTCTTCTCATTAGACAGTCCGAGTTAGGAACAATCCAAGTTACAGGAAACTGTATGTAGATGTGGTGATAGCAACAGTGATAAAACATCATATTACACTGATGTACTTTTGGTTTGTAATTACAGTGTGAAATATTTTACCGCCTTTCTCTCTAATGAGAACATTAAAACCTTTTTCTTTTGCAAAGCTGGGAGCGAGCAATGATCTCTTTTGCTGGAAGACTAATCATCTCTGTGTGATTAGGAGCTGAAGGTTAATGTGGGCTCTCGCAGATGGGAGCAGGAGTGAGGTGGGAGTGAGGGAGATCAGACCAGACATCGCTCTGGAAAGACGCAGACTGGCGGCGCTGCAGAGGCACACGGGGGCTATAAGTGGTTAAGTGTCTGCGGATCAAGGGGAGGAGAGGCCTGAGCCTCATTACACATGTAAATGCAGCTTCCAGCATGGAGGCCCCACTTTAAAGCCTTGCTGTTTTAATTATTCCTTTGCTCTGCACATGATAATTGGGTCTAACTCAGCCCAGGGCCTGTTGGCTAAGTAAGGTGAATAAAATACCCTAATGACTTTGTCCATTTTTTAAAAGTGATCAGTGGAAAGGCCCGGCCTCCCATTGGATCAGAAATAACAACAGCAGAGCCTTTTGTCTCCATTTTTCACACGGGCTCCAACTGTTTGATTAGCGCTGGTTAATAGTGCACATAAAACTCATTCTTGGATTTAACTGTGTCTACAGTTTGTTCTTTTGTTTCTCCTGCTGTTCTCCGAGGGTCCACCTGTTTGCCTTTTAGATAATGAATGATAGATCAACATTTTATTGAGACGTTTCATCCTCCTGAATTAAGGACACATGAGGAAAGGAACACGCGGCATTTCTCATGGCAACTGTGTTATAATGCCGCTTTGCAAGGAGGTCACTTATCTAATGACAAGGTTAAAGAAGAGCACTGCCTATTTAATTGAGCTACAGGGAGGTAAATGCGAGATTCACAAAGGAATGCAATAATCTTTTGAATTTCAGATGGACAGATGGAGCACTTTCCGAACAATTCTGCTGATTTACAATATGTGCAACATGCACAAATACATTTAAGTGTTCTTATATGAGCATTTTTTTTTAAATGACATAAAACTTTAATATAGTAAAACAAATAATTTATGATACAAAGCAAAATAAACACAACTAAAGGCTGACACTCAAAATAAATGTTACAGATAAAAATTTAAATAGCTACTGTCATCTTCCTTTAATTATTGATACCTTATTGCCGAATGTTTGTTTCAGTCAGGTGTTCTTTTTCATGCAGGATTCCATCCAACATGTGTCATACTACTGTGTGTCAGTATGTTGTTGGTACAACGTTCTGATTGTTACACATAACTGAAGTGTTTTAAGTTTAGCTTTTGGTCCCACTTTTCTTTTCATGCACTATGACCTATTGTAAATGAGAGTAGATGTGTAATTGTATGTTGGACAGATTCCTTCCGTGCACCTTTGTCACACTCGAATCACCCAGAGAACACGATGTCGATGTTTAAATCAAGAGTAATGTAGATAAAAAAAGACTTTTAATGTCATCCACTGTCAATAATTACCATACAAGATATGTGTGAAACAGCAACAGCTACTAATTTAAAATCTGGCCTTAAACCATTCATGTGTTTGTGACTCATTAATTTAGTCTAAATCAAATGAGGCTGTAGAACAGAGGACACCAATATTAGCATCAGACACCTTGATGTTGATCCAGAGTTCCTCTATCTGCCTTTTTTTTTTAAACTGTTGAATATTATTCATCACAATTTGTATCTTTGTTATAAAAGGTAAATATATAAATACTTCTTTTTTGATGTTACTGCAATGTGGCAATCCAACAAAATGAAGCCATGCAGCCATCTTGTTTTTTTTTCTTTTTTTTTCTTAAGGTTGGCTGTTGAATTAAATGGAAGTGTGTCTACCTATTATACAGCACACCTTGGAATAAAATTACAGAAGGAATTACTGATGCGTGAATACACCTCAGTTACCTTCCCTCCAATAATTAGCTCAGAGATATTTACACAAATGAACCTGTTGCCTTGAGTGTTGGGCCTGTGCTGTTTTCATCACAGGGAAATGACCTTGAAGACGATTCCATTAGTTTCTTGGTGTAATGATACCAACTAGGGCTGAACGATATATCGTTATCATATCGATATCGGGATATGAACATTCAGGACATTAGTTTCTCAAAATCAACGATATCAAGATTTCCCCTGCTTGCCCTGCACGTAAGCTTGTCTGTGCACAGGTCAGGCCAGCCAACCACAAACCTCGTTTACTGGTTGACAGCTGATGGCAGCCAATGAGAAACATCAGAGGGAGGGGCAGGAGGGAGACGGAGACGCACACTCGCATGTGCTACACGCGGCGGAGAAAGCAAAACAACAACATGAGAGCTGAAGAGAGGGCGGCTGCAGAATCTGCACAAACGAATTTGGTGGTAGTGGCAGTGAGTTCTCTTTTTTTTTTAAAAACTGCATTTTTTTACATTCTTTTGTATTATCAAGGCACGAAATTCCCTAAAATGGCGGCGGGGACCAATTGAGATGGAATCTCCCCGGTTTAGGTGCCATATAAGTAGGTCCTTACCGCCTGTTGGCTTTTTTTTATCATGAAATTGCGTTGCGTCTCTTTTAATGAATCAATCAGAACCAACACGCCTCGTAACTCTGGGATTCCATTTTTGCATTCTTCTTCTCTGTGCTTCACGCTGCACTATGCATCTAACGATAACAATGCGCCCTCTGCTGGATTGAAGGAGGTACTGCTGCATTCAGGCGCTGCTGTGAACTCCAAACAACAAATAATTCAGAACACGATGACAGCAATGGGTGTAAACAGTAGTAACTGTAAATATGCAAATCTGCCGAAACAGTTATTGATTTACTGCGATACTACAGTTCTCCACCCCTGAATGAGGCCGTCACAGCTGCAGAACAACATCAATGAACATCAGTGAGAGAGGTCCTCTAGGGTCTGATACATACAGAGACAAAACCTGGTCAGATTAAGAACTGAATAGAATCAGAATCTACACTAACATTCACAGCCATCAGCAGGATCTTAGCTAAATATTAAGTTTCAATTGGGTGCAAGTACATTATATGAAATGTGATTTGTGCTGGTATGGATTCTAGGGTTAATGTGCCACCACCACCAAAGGAACTTGTCAAAGCTGGGATTCTTCAGTCAGCAATTAGCAACATGCATACCTGCACCAAAATAAATAAAAATCATTTTATAAATTTGCAACTTATGGTGGGCCATATAGCATAAGAAGATAGACCATCCCAGACACAGTGCAGCAAATAGATATAAACAGAACTAAACAAGCACAACAAAATACAACAGTTAATTAAAAAATTATTGTTGGATCCTGTTTTTGATCAGCATTTTACAAAATTGAAAATTAAGGACCTGTTAAAACTTGTGAGGACCTGTTAAAATTTTCTGAGGACCTGCTGAAAAAATTTAGAGGGCCTGTTAAAATTTTGACGAATTTCATGCCCTGTATGTTTTTATTTTTCTGAAAAATGCTTAACTTTCACTGAATCCATTGTAATATATCGTATCGATATCGAGATATCTGGCATGGATATCGAGATATGAAATTTTGCCCATATCGTTCAGCCCTAATACCAACCAAACACAAACACAAACCAACAAAATACTGTGTTCGATGTAAGGCTGTCCGTTTTAACCACATTAATCGGCTGTCAACGATTATTATTTTTTCAATCACGATTAATCACAGAATTAGGATTCGATTTAGCACAAAGAAAATTGGATCTGAAGCTGTTCACAACTGAAATACATGCTCCTCTTAAGTTAAAAGATTTAAAAGACATCTTTGTGTATTAAACTGGTAAGTTTGTATTGATTACCAGTTCACAAATACTGTGATTAATTGTGATTAACTGTGGTAAAATTTGTAATGAATTAGTTGAAAAATTTTAATCGACTGGAATCTCTAGTTCTTTTCTGATAACATAAACTTGTATTTTGGTTTCTCTTGCTATGTGATTGTCTGCTGCCAACGGAATCCATAATGACGCAAGCAAGTGGGAGCAAGAATGTGAAAAGTGACAGAAACTGAAACGAAATGTAACGATTGGAGTTTTTTTCAGGCTCGTCTGTGATCTAATGTGAAACATATGAAGCCAGCCTGATGGACCTGATTTTGTAATGAAACTGTTCAAATAGAAAATCAAAGTTGCCTTTGCTGTGGGCTCCAACAAGCTTTAATATCTTTCTCTCACTGATCTGACCATCCACTCAGCACTTCAATATTTTCCACTTTTCAGATCTCTTATCCTGTGTTGTTACTGTAATTATCTCCAATGAAATCGAGCCTCTCTATGTGAGGCGACGCAAACAAGATCACATTCTAATCTTTATCCTCTTGCTCAGCAAAGCAGTAATCGTGATTATGAACCAGCACCTTTTCATTTTGACTTCCCAGACATGAAGATTAAATTCTTTGCATGCACAAACAAA
Organism: Salarias fasciatus; assembly: GCF_902148845.1. Classification (NCBI taxonomy): domain Eukaryota; kingdom Metazoa; phylum Chordata; class Actinopteri; order Blenniiformes; family Blenniidae; genus Salarias; species Salarias fasciatus. The sequence continues at coordinate 123,659 of NW_021941264.1, forward strand.
TTGAATTCGGTGTAACAAATAACTCACCTGGCCCGGCTTGGCATCTTCACATATGGAGGCTTCGTACGGCGTAGCCAGTTCAGGAGGATTGTCATTTACATCCAGAATCCGGATGCTGACAGCTGAGTGTGAAGCCATTGTGTGGTTATCTAGAGAAACAGAGCGCAGATGTGTGTCACAATACATTTGTGTCCCGTTCCAAATGGGAAAAAAAAAATAGAAAGTATTGGCTCTATCACAATGAGACGAGCGGTAATTTTTCATAAAAAAAGCCACAGATTAACACACTGAGATCCATTCAAACCTTTCTCTATGTTTCAACCATTTCTCCCACAGTTTTCCAGTCATCCAGCAACAGAGATCTGACTTCACTCTACCCAGTGAAAAAAAAAAAAAAAAACTCTATAAAGCCTTCATAATGGCTCAAATCTCACTTGCACTTTATACACATTACTGCAAAGCAAAGCATATTTTTACATTTAAGCCTATTATCTTCAGACTTGTGTGTAAGTACAGAGATTGTGTGCTGGTCTGCAGGTTTTTTTTTTTTTTTTGCCTGTGAACACAGCAGTCCTTCAGCTCGATGCACCCGCGTGGACATGCAGCTGCTGCTAAAATCTTGATGACGTGCTGACTTTTCTCTATAACAGGCTGCTCTACACAAGGTGTGAGACTCTATGGAAGAGACTCTTGCAGAGCTTCCTGACTGCCGTCGATTTTGACAGAGAGAAGACGCAAATGTATGCAATTTTCCATGAAGGGAGCAGGTACTGGGTATGGCGCTGTGGCTAAGTGCTGAAGGGTTTTAATCTAATGCTTCCTCAAATTGCACCCATTACCTGAATAACGCTTCCTGGCACCGGTGAGCGACATAAAAAGGGTACCAAAGATTTCATTTTTGTCTCTAGGTCCCCACTATCTGATAATGACACTACTGTATACAGCTGTTTAATAGTCTGAGTGCAAGTGGCACACCTCACTAAATGATAATGACTAATAAATGCTTTTGACAAACCTGCGTGCGAAAGCAGTCCTGTGATTTTTGCTCTTGTGTTCTTTCAATCTCAATATACCAAGGAAGCATAACACCACAATGCACTCTCAAGACATTTTCCTTAATGGGCCTGGATGTAAACGTGGGAGTGGAGACGATTATATAATTAGCACAATCAAAACCCACTTCATATTAGCCAGACTTCTCCTTGAATTTTAATTCCCACTCTTAATCATATGATAATGTCTGATGGAGTTTCCATTTTACTCATAAAACACTATGTACAGTACAGAAGAGAGCCTGAGGCTGCTGGCGCGCATCTGTATGTGTGTGTGTGTGTGCGTGTGTGTGTGTGAGTGTGTGTAAGTGTGTGTGAGATGAGAGTCAGAGGGAGGAACTAGAAAGAGAGAAAAAAAAAAAGAGAGAAAATTATCTGGGTGTTAAATGAGTGATCTGGTTGCTGAAAGTGCTGGCCTGGATATCCTGGTTAATTACACTGTTTATGAATAAATCAGCATACGCAGCTGTCACCATCCAGTTAACCAATTTGAGTAGCACCCTACAGAAAAAAAAGAAGAAGAAGGAAAAAAAAAAAAAAAAAACACCACCATGCTGCTACCGACAATTAGCCAGTGGCAGAAAAAACACAAATCCTTGCAGTTAAAAGTCTTTCATTGGCTGAGTTTAAAGTCATGTAATTAACCAAATATGGCACACGGTTAAGTGCAATTAAATAAAGTCACTTTTAAGAATTAATGATGCAGTACAGCATCATGTTAACACTACATTAGCACTCTTAAGAGATCAGGGTTAACATTCGTACTTCAGTTGCAGATGCTAACAGAACAGGAGACAAACAAATCTCAGCTGGGATTTGAGCTTGAATACACTAAAGGCAACAAAAATCTATATTATATTTACTGAGAGACAAGGCAGTGTATATTAATCTATATCAATACGAATCTAAGGCTTTGTGAATAATAATGGTATAGTATTTGCACAGTCATGTCATGAGTGGATCAAAAACTGCAGTATTGACATTGTTGTTCCTTGAAAACACAAAATGACTCATAAGTTTATAACTTTACATCTAAAAAAGTCTTTTGAAAGCAGGGGTGTCAAAGATGCAGTCTGCAGACCTGTTCAAACCCTCTTGTGGGTGTTTTTCCCCCTGAGATGACTTTGTAAAGTGTAAAAAAAGTTCATGCAGCACAGAGATCAGCAGTGAAACTTCAGCTTGTTGGGACTTAGTAAAACAAGTGCTTAAATGCCAACTTTTTGACGATGCACTTGCATTTTTTTCCTGTGTTAAAACAGGGTGACTGACTGTTAGCCCTGGGACGGACTCTGCCTCCCTCCAGGCCCTGCAGGGAGACATTGGATAAAGCTGGACAGCGGATGGATGGACAGCATTGATACGTTCATGTCCAATTGAGATCAAACATCTTCTTTGTTTTCTGGAAGTCTGCATGGAATGTGAAGCTATTTTGCCTTATCTTTAAGACATTTGAGATATAAATCATTTCCTATCAAATGATCTGAGAGCATTTTGAGCTTCAGACTATTTTATATACGCTGGTATTTTCTTTTTTTAAAATTTTTTATTCAACAAGTGCACTGGCATTTCCAAATACATCTTACTTTTATTATTAAGGTCAGAAATGGACTCCCATTTTTGGTCAGCATAATCACGCTACCTATTTGTATACTGCGCAATACTTAATCTTGTGAGCCTTAAAAAATTTGCTATGGCATTAAACTCCCACTCTCAAAAAGTGGCACATACAGTTTGTTGAAAAATTGTAAACAAAAAATGTGTAGATATAATTACACCAATTTTCTAATGCTTTGAGTGGCCTTGGTTAAACTGTCGTCACTCAGCAGAAAGGTTTGAAATTTGATCTTGTTGGCTGAAAGAGCCTCTATGTGTTCAGTTTGCATGATCTTATTGAGCCACTGATTTTTTTTTTTTTTCAATTTTTTTTGTTTCCTCTTCCTCGAGGTATTCTTGTTAACTGCTACGACCCAAAGGCAAGCTTGATAACTCTAAACCGCCGGAGGGTATCTGTGTTGGGTGTGTGTGGTGTGTGTGTGTGTGTGTGTGTGTGTGTGTGTGTGTGTCTGTGTGTAATTGACTTTTTGTGGTGGCCTGGTGACATTTTTCAGGGTCCATCCTGCTCCTTCATGCCACAGAAATATACTGCAGCAAATCTGGCTGAGGGTGGAGGAGAGCATAATGGAAAGATCTGCTGTTTCTAGTCGTTGAATCTCTAAAAAGCATACATTTTGTTTTTGTTGTTTTCCTCTTTAATCAGTCCTTTCACTAAACATCAGCTGGGATGAGATCCAGCCCATCCTATGGCTTGATGGATGTATGGATGGGTGAAAATGATTAAAGCCTTCAATGTCGATGGGGGTGCTCTTGCTTAAACTAAACACCTGCACCACAGTGAGAGGCACCTCATCTCCACAACTGATTCTGATAATGCCGAGGATCAACCCAAACTTCAGGCATCAGTAAGTATAATTTAAAACGAAGACCTACGAAGAGGCACTATGTTTATGTCACGAGTCAGTGGAGGGATGAGGGATGTGTTCACAGCTGATGTACCGATGAGCCGCGGACCAAGCAGAAGAAAGAGACCAGAGACAGCTAAGCAAATTGATGATCATCACGCTACAGCAGAATATTTCTCAAACTCCCCCTCCCTTCCCTCTCTCTCACACACAGTTCCGTCTGACAGTGGCACAGCAGCTAATGAGAATGCTGCTCTCAACTAATAGCATAATCCTCACATCAATGCAGGGCTTTAATTGACTGCTTTCTGCCAGAGCAGCAAGAACATAAATGCATAGAGAGCTCCACTACAGCTAGATATCTCGTCTCTTCTTCCACTTCTAATTTCGTCGCCGCATTATATCGCTGTCCTCGCCGTGCCAGAATGAAAACCCGCAGAAATCATCAGATGTCACACATTTTACATTTCAATTCCTACGATTCAAAACAGATGAAACAATGTGAGATCCGCCCCCCCCCCCCCCTCCCCCTCCCCACCGCAAACTCTATCCGCGGAAAGAGAAGAAGAAAAAAAAGAGGAGTTATTCAGTGCGACAGGTTCATTCATGTGGACCAAGTGGCGCTGTTCTAAATCTGCCTTCAGATAGAGAAGAAGAATAAAAGGATTTCAACAGATTATTGGCATGCTCTGCATCTGTGCGGCACACACCAGCTGTCGAGAATCCCACAGAAGGGACTGTCTCTCAGGCACTGAATTATACTGACATAACTTCAGGGGAGACGGGGCGAAAATATCTGCGTGTGTGTGTGTACTTCTGTCTGCACGCACACACACACGCACACACATGGACGCTTGTGTGTGTTTGTGTAGGTGTGCGTCAGGAGTGTTATACAGCTTAAGACCAAATGGTTCAACTTCTTTGCTGGAGGAAACTGCTTTAAAATGTCGCTTTTGCCATAAGGGGGGAAATGAGGATACAAATGTACTCAGCAGCATCTGTTCTTGGCCTCCCTCTGCTCGAGTCCATCCGGGGGTGGGGGTGGGGGGAAGGGAGGGGGGGAAGATGAAAATATTGTGACCAGTTTAACTCAGTTATATATACCAACATTCACTTTGCAAAATATATCAATCTGTCCACCTTGGAGTGCGCATGGTGCTGCTGGCTGGTCCAGGCAAACGCAGTCTGCACCCTAGAGAATTAGTCTCATCTAATGTCCATCACAGAGCAAAACTGACAATTTACAGACCAGATTTTGAACTGCAAGATGGTGCAGTAGTTACTGTTCTCACCTTCACTCAATAGCTCTTATTGTGAATGTTTTTTTTTGCCTCTTCCTTTATAAATTGTGATGTAAGTGTGTGTTGTAGTGCGTCTCTCTCTGTTTGCTCTGTGATGGACTGACGACCTTTCCAGGATGTACTCTGCCCTCACACATAGTGAACTGAGATTGGCTCCAGCAACCCCGAACCACACAGACATGCATAGAAGAAAGATGGAAGGTTCAAAGTCAAAGAAGCAGCATGTACAAACGAGAATGTGTCAAGACATGTTTATAATCAGACTTTGGTATTAACTATTATGGGTATTGTGCAGATTTACTATATATCAATAATCTAATTATCATGGTGGAATTAGTATCACCATTTATGCACAAAATGTTCACAAAGCTCAATGATTCAGGTGCAGATTTAGGTTATCAAAGACTGGAATCAAGCAAGTGAAGAGGAAAAATCTTCCTGCACAGTAACAGGAGCTCATTTCCAAACATATAAAAAGAAAGAAAAAAACGTTCAGCACGATCGAGATTATACAGCTTTAACAAGTGGAAATGCACACATGATACACCAAGGAGATTCAAATCGTGCTTCTAAATGCATAGATTTTTGTTTGCTCGTGCGAACGGCTTCAGAAATGATTTTCATGAGATGGAAAAAAAAAATGGATGGAAGAAATGAAAGCAAACAATCCAGGAAAAATCTTCCTGAACCTATTTGACCAAACAAATACATGAAATCAGACGTTCCATCCGAACAAACACCCACCGAGAGGAGAAGAGTAAATAAAGTAAAACAAAAGAGTTTCATCTCTGTCCTCACTCTTCTGCTCAGATATGCATCGCGGAGTTTGAACGAGACACGGGGGAAGCCTGCAATTCACCGATATTTGGAGCTTACTGTAAAACAAGAAAATCTTTGTCAACATCACTCACAGAGTTGCCCTTTTTCAGACATAAACCTTTTAGTTGAGGACTGAGAAGTCAACTGGCACTGGTCATTTCCTCTCAGTGTTTCTGCCAACGCGCCTCTGCTGGTGGCTGGAAACTGCGAAGCGGCTTCGACACTCAATCAATGTGGGGCTTTTTTTTGGGGGGACTTGGCAACAAAGCTTCAGTTCAAGTTCAGCAAAGTCTTCCGCAGAGTGCCGTTTCTAATCTTCCCGGGCCACGTTGTGCTGGTGTTCCGGTGACTTTACGTCTTTGATAAGTGAGATCCTGCTTGTTTAAGAATTCTTTGTTTTCATGAAGGATCTGTCTCTGCTTGATCAATTCTTTAAACTGTTGCTCACCAGTCAAATCCCCTGACCAGCAAACACGGCTCCAAAAATAATTCAAAGTGACTGATCACTGAAGGCAGCCACTCCAATAATGCGGCCATATCCATTGTATAAATGTGTAAATGTTCAGTATTTTTTCAGGAGAGGTTGAGGGTTCATGCTAAATAAAAAAACAAATGTTTGCTCAGTATTCATGAAAACGGAGAATCCAAACTCTGCGATGACCACACCAGGGGTTGCATATGCATGAAGATCCCCGCATTTACAATAATGTGAGAATAATACATTACAGGCGAGCGTCTCTTTGGCCTTGAGCGCCTGAAATTCCCCACGAGCACCACGACTATGCATGGCTGCTGTTTGACAAATTAATCATGTCAACCGACCAAGTGCAGGGAAACAAAACACAACAGTTTGAGTATTCACATTCTCTCCGTCCACCACTGTAACCTCACAGACATGTGAATGATTATATAAAGGACCATAAAAAGAAAAAAAATAGATAAAATCAGCCAAGTTACCAACACTCGTCCCCGATCACAAAGTGTTGTGATGGATGTGCTTCGCTCAGCAATAACATCTATTATGTCTACGCAAACAAAAATTGAGATTCTTTTGTGTAAGTAATCCTGGACAACTTGCCAATTTATACCTTATTACAGCAATCTGCTAGTGAATCACATCTCTTTTTGATTCATTTATCCGATTCATATACTGTAATTTGTTTATTGCTTCACATTTTTTTCCGTCACGTTTTCTGATTTTGACTGAAAGGAAACGCTTATCTCTCATCACTATGTTACAACAAGCATGGGATTTATTTAGAGATGCTGGGAACAACGTTCAAACTCTATTTAAAAAAAAAAAAAAAGCATCACAAACACTACGCATTTGTTTGCCAGACAGTCAGTAAGAAAAGTTATAGGATAGGATACATCTTTACCCTGCGACAGCGCGAGAGATAAAGACTTTCAGCTACTTCGGTATCTTTTTGCCCTCGGGTGATGCTTTTTTTTTTTCCCCTACCTACCTGTCTTGGTGAGAAAAAAAAAAGCAGTGATACCATCAGTTCTCCAAAATTATATGTCACTCTAACTTAACGTGATAGGTTTCTATGTAGAGGACTTTCAGGAAGTGTGGGGAGTGCCGGTGCTTTAAACACCGCTGCTGTACTCGGGGGGGTTCTGCGTTCTCTGGAAGAGCGACGGCTACTGTACAGATTAGAGCTTGTTTACTTACAGTGACAGCGTCTGCAGGAGTAATTGGTGAACTGGGTGAATTTGAGGGCGTGCACGCGTTTGATTGGTGGGGGAACGCAGCGGTATTTACACTTCAGCTAAAAACATCTTAGTTCATAACTAGACATATATGCAGTAATTGACATTTTAGCTTGTTTTTGCAATTTTTGTAGCAGGCGGTGATCCCAGGGCACAAAAAAAAGCGAGCGCTGTCAGGCAGCTGTTGTCGTTTTGTCTCAGACTGATACACAGACAATAAAACAGATTAAAAGTTTAGTAATGGACTTGGATAATTAAGGGTTGTGCCACAACACTGTAGATTTAACAATGTCCTCTGACAGGCTGACCCCGTGGTCCTCAAGAGTTAATGAGCAGAGGTGCCCCCAAAAAGAGGAAATTAAGCCTCTGCTTCACTCTTTCACATCATAAATGTGGCGGCTTTCTCTCTCTCTCTCTCTCTTTCTCTCTGTCCTGTCTGCATTTCCACTCGGAGCGCTAAACAGGCGATAAAGAGACATTGTGGATGTTCATTCTGTCGACATTGACCACTGACTATGTCTGCGAGGACGCTTTGTTGACGGCAATGCGAGAGTCTTTATCTTTCAAGCGCAGGCGTGGTTTATGTCTGATATTTAAAGGTGTAGGGGCCACATTAAATCTTCAATTACATTAAAATGTGCCGTTGACATAATGCCGAGAACAAAGAAGCGGAGCACAAAAGGGCCTCAGTCGCTCTGGGAGGACTGCGAAAAAGTCTAATTTTGTGTTAATGTTTGTGTTGGATGAGACTGCTTGCTATTCAGTGTAGGCTGTATTGATTATTGAAGTAATCACAGTCTGGGGAAATATGAGAGAGGAACAAATATGAAGACTTTTAAAATCAGCTTTGTTTATGGCATTGTTTTCTTCCTTCTTGTCTGTGCAGTGGTGGTTAGATGCAGAATCCAATCTCCTCTGCTTTCACTGCAATCCCAAAATCACTTCATCTGTATAAGATTGAAAAAGTGAGGAGGAACACCAGGCCTCCTCCATCCTCAAGTTTACTTCTAATGGTATAGTAATAACCTTCCGGCTTCCCCAAGTTATTACATTCTTCATTTTCTTTGCAATGCCAAAAGGAACCAATGAGATGAAAAAAAAAATGCACGCTCTTCCTTCATTTTCTGCAATGTGTTTGTCAAGCACCATAAAATAATGACTATGTTCTCTCCATTGTATCATTAAGCTGAAGATGCATGGATGAGTATCTCGCTGTACGATCATATCCCTGAAGAGTGACCAATGGTTTTTACGGTGAAGCTCATCAGCACGTTGGCGAAAACCTTGATTGTGTTGTCGAAGGAGGGTGAAGCATCGTGAACGGAGACAAGAAAGCAGTTTCACTCAGCACAAAAAGACACCGTTTGTCAAAAAAAAACACACGGGTTCAGTGATTTGCTGTACCGATTCCTTATGGCCTTCCTGTGCTTGCTGTTCTAAACCCAAACGTGAGAACACTTTGTATTATTTTAGGAGAGAACATCAAAACGTCTCCCCATGGTGACACACACGGACTTGTGAAAGGTCCAGTGTGACTTTACAGGGGGGAAAACGGCACAAACTTGATTCCACGTATGTCCTTGGTTACCAAGAGACATGAGGATCATTTACGTCACAGTGCATCACTGCGCCAGACCCGGACCCGGCGGTCACCTCTCTATCATTTAAGGCTCAAGATAAAGAAAGACCGTCTCTGTGTATATATTTCGTCTTTAATGTCAGTTGTGTCTGGAGTAAAGTCGCAGAAGCTTGAGCCGTTGCCAGCTGACACTGGATGAGAGGTGGAGAGTCGGAAAGGTCGCCGTTACAGAGCGAACACGGAGAAACAAGGCAGTCACCAGCTCACACATTCACGTGAGTGGGACATTTACAGTAATTCATCCAAAGCTGAACACAAGCTTGCCGCTTGTTTGCATAAATTTCAGTAAAAGCTCGTTGTCAGGTGAATATTTCTCGTATTTCAAAGTTAATATAACATTCTCAATGGCAACCAAACAACACTGAGATCTATTGTAGGGTTTTGCTTTGAAATTAAATAAAAACAAATAAAATAAAATCATCATGTATACATTTGTTTTTGCCTGAAGTCTAAAATTTTATGTATGACAATAGTTTCTACTGAACATGAAGCTGAATCGAAATTATACAACAGATTTTAACACTGTAATTATTGCTCTTCTCTGGTTTTTAATCAATTTGGTTTTTGTTTTTTTTAACTTTTGTCTTGAAAAGTGTTTCGGAACCTAGAAAAGCCCTTTACGAACTTATAAAATAAATGTATCATGATTGTTCATATCAAACCACAAGTTCACACTTTATGAAGCTTCAGCCTTGCAAATATTTTGATGATAATCCCAATTATTTGAAGGTTTACAAACCTGTCAACAATTTGAAGACATTAAAGTAGCATTCTTATGTTTTCTTAGCTGCGACATTTGAGTTTTTACATTTAAAAGTCCCAGCAAGCTGCTGCTGTCTGATTACAGTATTCTGTATCATCTGTATTTTCTGGTGTGGAGGTCGGGAAAAGGTTGAGACTTCCGTCTTCGGCCTCATGGCTAATAGAGCTCATCTGGGCCTTGAAAGACCTTTTACTTAGCATCATTTGTTTGTGCTAGAAAGCTTCACACCACTTCAAAAACATGAATTAACTGATCACTTTCGTCTTATTACTGACCTCCACACTGTTATGTTCTGTTTAAATGTAATGTATTCACGGCATATCTGCATGTAATCCTGTTTGTCTTGTACTTTGAAACGGTGACAAAAAGGACTCGTTCATGACATTTAAACCTTGCTGGAAAGGTTAGCGATTTCTGTTGTCTTGTAACTGCTGTCATTGATAATGCCTTAGGTTGTAATTT